>NW_027106610.1:155945-173838 GCF_000696795.3 Halyomorpha halys
TTAAATAGTAATTTCAAATCATTTTTTCGAACAATCAAAATTGAAGGCTCTTCACAGAAACGTTTTTAAAAATTCGGTATTTAAGATCTATAATTTAATTTTTCTAAGGATAGATCTAAGTTAAAGTCCATTCAATTGTACAATGATGTACCAGGTTTAAAATAAAAATCTTTAGAGGTATCTTTGAAAAATACAAAACATAAGGTACTTTTGGTTAGTCGATGTTAACAAAAAGGTGACTGTAACATCCCAGGCTTACTTACAACTGTCCTAAACACGTAACTTCAGTTTTGTACAATTTTTCGTTTTTGAGTTTGGCTGCTCATATACATTCACTCTGTCACAAAGACTTGGTTATTTGGATTCAGGGGAACTCAAAACATGTATTTCCGTTGAAAAATATACTTTGAATTTTTTTAAACAAATTTTCTCCTAACTATAAATAAAAATAACTTTTTTTCCTCATCAAGAAATAAAAGTATAAGTCATCATGATATTTCATGATGTCCAAAATGTTCTTATTTTACGTAGTTTTTATTTTACTTGCCTATAGGAAAAAGGTTAGATCTTATGGGCTGATAGATATTGTTCTTAATAAAAATTGTCAGAAGAACACACTGCTACATAGATCCACATCGCAAACACAACTAAATCAACGACCTGCAGGATGGTCATTGGACTATTTAAACCGCTAGCTATTGACTCCCTTAAAAGTTGAGGGTGTTGGAGCGAACGAATGTGCATATTTGCTTGTACACGTGTACACTTGGAGTACAACACCTCGACATAGTGAATTAATCATTTGAGTTAATATTCATGAGGCCTCGGCGTATGTTAACCCTCAGCCAGCCTGGACCTGCTCTATAGCCGTTTAATACATTGCGCTTGGAATTAGGTTCAAATAGCGATCAGCAAAAGGGAAGATTTACATATTCATATAAGAAGAAAGTAATTTCGTTTATTTAAACAGTTAATTCATAGTTTAGCATTATACATAATGTATTAAGAAATTTTAAGTGTTCACGGTTTTGATTAAGTTGTCACTATAACTTAGGGAGAGTAGTAGAATTAGTATAAGTAAAAAATGGCCGACATAGGTTGGATTTTACGAACTATAGAGTATATTGATATTGGTACTTATAAGTTTATAAGCCCAGTAAACTGTAATATCATTCGCAGAATCCTAACACACCAAATAAAACTTTGAGTTTTCCTAAAAACCAAAGAAAACCTAGATGACACAATCCATTCCTTTACAACTCTTGAACAAAAAGCTGTCTGGTCTACCTCCTTACCCTATAACTTCTCGAAAAAAGATCTAAGACAAATTCTCCATTACAACTTCTCTAAGACCTCATCCAAATCAATTGCTTATACAGAAAATTATAGCAAAGCACTAGATCCTTCTAATCGTCGATCATATAATTATTACTGCAAACTAGTCAAGAGAGAATTGGCCAACTATCGATCTGTCATTCAATTCCTACCTCTCTTCCCTTTCTGCTCATGATAATTCCCTCTGGAACAAGAAAAAAAAAATCCTTAAATTCAAAAACATTCCCGACCCCCTCCGACGGGATGATATAACTTGGACAGCATACAGACAAGGAAAAAGTTGAAGAACTATCCATTCTTTCTCACAAGTTCACCCCTCATCCTTAACTTTATCCAGACCACACCAAAACAATTGAAGAATATCTAGCATCATCAATCCCACTCTCCTTACCTCCTAGAACAGTTACCTCTTCTGAGGTCAAATATCGATTACAAATGCTAACCCCTCGTAAATGTCAAGGGTGTGATCTAATTACTCCTTAGATCCTTCATCAACTTCCTACCAAAGCTAGAATATTCCTTACATCTTTACATTTGTATCCTTATCTATATATCCTATAACAACCCACTTTCCTATCATGTAGAAACACTCCATTATAATTCTCTTTCCGAAACTGTGAAAACTTCCTTATAATCCTGCTTCATATAGACCATAGTTAAATCACAGAGTTTTCCCACAAATCAATTTGGATTCCGCTTTCGGCACTGTACAGTCTAACAAGCCCTCAAAGTCGTCGAATGTAGCTCTTCTGCTCTTGCCATAATATTGCTCGGGTGCTTTTCTCGACATAGCTAACCCCTCGTAAATGTCAAGGGTACGATCATATTAGCGCGAGCTTTTTACCGGGTATGGAAAGCCGGATAGCTTTTCAAGCCCATGTCCATATTACCTGATCCTCCGTTTCCACCTCCCAAATCACTCCTTTTGAGTTCGCAATGCTTCTGAGTTCTCAAATATCTATCTGGTCGAGGCAGGTCGTGCCCAAGGCAGTGTCTTGGGTCCTGAACTCTACATCCTCTTCACTGCTGACATTCTTATCAATTCCGACACATTCCTGGGAACATATACCGACGATGCAGAGATTCTTTTCTTCCTTCCTGATCCTGAAACAACCTCATTCAACCTTCAAACACACCTCACCCAGATCGAGCAATGTTGTAACCAATGGCGGATAATAGTAAATTAATTGAAATATACCCATGTGACTTTTACCTTCTGTCGCAGCTTTTGTCCACCCCTCCTTTTTATAATATTCCCTAACCCATATCCGACACAGTGTGATATCCTTTGTTCATTTTAGACAAAAGACTCACCTGGTACCAACTTTCTAAACTTAAAAGACGATTCAGGCAATTATACCAACTAATTAGCAGGACCTTTCATCTCTCAATAGAAAAAAAACTTCTGATTTACAAGACTATCCTCAGACCTTTCTGGACATGAACTTTGGGTAATAGTTAAGCCTTTGAGCATCAGACGTATTCAATTCTTCCAATTTAAAATCACTAGAACCTCAGTCAATGCACCCTAATACGTTTTAAACAGAACACTACACCACGACCTTCAAATCCCTTTTGTCCTTCACCTCATACCAACTAAATTCACTAAATTCCATATAAACCTTTCAAATCATCCTAATCCTTTGGTTCAATCCGTATCCAATTCCACCCATTACTACTACCCACCTCGAAGGTTAAAACGGTAGTGGCTATTGGAAAATAAAATCGAAAAATAGCTAGATGCTCTACTCAAGTAGAGTATTTGCAACTTTAGCGCACTTACTGAGCCTCCACTGGCTTATTGGACCAATGACGAGGTGAGAGGGCTGCGCTGGGATCTCGAAGATCTCTCCTCTGCCCCTTATGAGTGGGCTTAGGGATCCTCATGTCGAGAGTTTTATGATATTATTTCAAAATTTTACTTATTTTATTTTGTCCTAGTCTGATTACGTTCATTTTTATATTATTTCTTCTTGCACATAGTTTACTTATGCTCATCTTTCTATTTATATGCTTATAGAGATTTTAATTATTCATATGCAATTTATTTTTTAGGTTTTTTTTTTTTTAATTTTGGTATGAATGTGATATTTTATCTTTATTACTTATTGTCAATGTTTTGCAGATTGTAATATTTACAAGAAAACAAACAAACATATGAATCCAAACTTAAGACCGAAACGCATTTTTGGTGGTTCTAAACCAGTTACTAATTAGGTAGTTAATTTAATAAAGTCACGACTCCGGAATTTTCGTACGAATATCTTAAACGGTGGATATTAATGAAAAAATGACAATAAAATAAATTAAATTATGGGTCAAATAAGTATTATGGAGTAATAATTTGGTCGAGTGATATGGTCGTAAATTACCTTCTCTGGTGGTATCTCTTATTCCAAAAGCTGGGTTTTGGAAATCACTATATAACCTGGGTGGATGGTTAACTACCATACTACTTGAGCGAATTATTACTTTATAGTACTCACTTGACGCAGAATTTCCTGTTTTTAATTTGGTTTGTTATACTTTTTCACTAAGTATCACCATTTAGGATTTATTGGTACAAAAATATTATAACTAAAATGTCTATCTAATTCGTTACTTTTTATATTAATTAACTAATTAGTAACCGTTTTAGAAGCGCCTGAAAAGCGTTTCCGGGTGAAGCCTAGATTCATATCGATCCTAGATTCCTATACCTCACTTTTTGGCCAAATTCGCTAATAAATTTCAGTTTTATGTTTTACGATATATTACTTAACCGAATGATATTTATAGTACTCATCCGAATTTAATAACGTAATTCATTAATTTATAATAATAATAATCACCTAATTAGTTTCCGTATTATGTGTGATAGAAACTATTTTGTTTTAATTATTTCCAAATATAGGACCGATTTCATGTACTATTTTGAAGTGCGTTATGGAATAGATGCATTAAGACAGCGGTTGAAGACTTCAACAGAGAACTGTTGTTTTTCTCTCTGCCTTATATTATTTATCATTATAGTTTATGTAGTGTAAGTTAGGAAAGGCCGAAGCAAGTTAAGGGATATTATAATAACTAAAGGTTAGATTTAGATTATTTTTTTGAAATGTCGACCACTAGAGTAATTTACAAATTTACAGAGCAAATTACAATATTAAATTATGCTTTCAACCCGATGTTATATGGTGCGTTCTGTTTTCAACATCTCCTGTTGAAAGAATCGATATGCCTCGTGAACAATACATTCGGTGAGAATGTGCCAAAGCGTTTCCGCGACATATTGGTTCATCATCTTTTTCCATTAGATGACCTTAGGTGAGTCGAGTATGGTCTATCCGGAGACGGGTTAGAACCACCTCTTCTCTCCGTGGCTGATTCAAGTTTTTTTATAAACATACCTGCTATTAATATCTTCATTAGTTTTAAGAAATACTTCGCTGATAAATATCCCGCATTAGGTACCTTATTATAACAGATAAATGGTAAAAAAAAAAAAAATATCTAGGAACTACTGCATACAGAAAATAGATAATATAATATACTTGGAAGCGGGGTAGCTTAGTGAGCACTGCACTAAGCCACTATCTCACGGGCCCGGTTTCAAAACTATCTTTGACAAGTAATTATTTATTCCGAAAAATCAGCCGTGAGTCAACTTTGTGGATTTGAAACCCTGTTATGACATACTCTGCCTCAAAACGTGGCTAGGAATTAACGAAAAAATTAAATAATAGTCCCCATTCATGCTAATTTTTCGACGAGGATTTTACAATGTCATTAATGTAGACCTGTCTAGTGATTGTTATGCCCGGTCATTTGTGCCTAAGATTTTTTTCAAGCAAGAATATTTCATTAAAATGTTCAGACCATAGCTTAATATGGAATTTTTAGAAACAAAGCTGCCTTGAGCAACCATATGTAAAACCATAGACTTTAGTCACAATACTGCAAGTTTCAAACTTCTGGAAACAATATATTGTTATAATCTATCACCAACGTATAGTAGTCCTCTACTCATACTTCCAGGAAAGAAATGGGCTTAGTTCCTAATATAATAATTTCAAATTTAGACCGGAACAACATTCACTCTCAAAATTAATGCCGAAGGGTAGTCTTATAACTTTAATGCCAATTTGAATGTGACAGAGAGTATAGTGTGAGTATGACAGAGAAGATAATATAATATATTATTATATGCATTACTATTATGTGTATTTACTGGGTTTATTTAATTAAGTTTATCCATATTGAATTATTTGTAGGATAATACAATAGCCTGCACAATGGCATAGACGTTCGTGATTAACACCAATGAAGACTTGACGACATTGACATAGAAAGACTGGAAGGGTTCTGTCTCAAGTGCCATTGTAATTACGGATCGCTCTGCTACAAGATAGTGCCTCAGTCCTGCCTCGTTTCCTTGTTACAATGTCAATGTTATTCTGTTAGAGATGTATCAGTTTGCTCGTGTTCATTGTAAATAATAAAGTGTTAGTAAAGTAAACTCTGTTATTTGTAATGATACTTCTAATGATTAACAATAATCTGCTTAACTCGTCACCCGAAAAATAATACAGATTTTTTTTTAATCCTATACACTAAGAGGTAGTGAAGACCCCCCATAAGAATAGCTCTTTTTTCGTCAGGTGTTTGGATAAGAATCATCAAATGTAAGATAGGGGTCGCAACTTTCAGCTACCATCCTACTTTGAGTTGAAATTAATCCTCGCTCTTTTCAGGAGAGATAATTTATAATATTCATTGTGACAATATTTCTTCGTACTAATTTTTAAATAAACCTTTCAGTAGACTTATTTAAATTTTAACAGAAATAATAATGCAAAATATTTTTCTCCTTAACTCCTTAAGTTATTTATCAAATCCTTTCATAGTTTATATTCTTTAGTTTTCGCTAAGTACATTAATAAATATTGATGTACAGAGTTTAATCAAAATCGTTTGGATTATTTTCGAGAAAATGCAAAAAAAAGAAAAAAGAAATAGAGTGACACTCCCAATCAACTAATTTTATAGATAAAGTTTTTGTCACATAAACTTTAGATATGTAATTGTGTTTCGAACGACGTTTCGTTTTGGTTCTGTTCACACAGGTTTTTTTTGGTAATTTTCTCGAAAAAATGGTCACGATTTAAGTTCCTCAGATTATTGGATGTGAGGACAAAAAAAAAAGCCTAAATCCTTTTCATTACCTAATTCCATACAGTTCTTCAGAACTGTATATTTATGTGAGTTGGGTTTTTTTCTCATTGTAGGGATATATATTATTATTTTTTTTTGTTATTTAGATAAAATACCTAAAAAACATTAAATTATTGATTTATAATTTTATTCATGGAAGGCCTGTCATTTCAAATAAATCCAGATTTCTGGTAAACGTAAAAGCAATATGCCGGTATTAGCATAACGTTGTTGGCGCAGGCTTATGACAAATAAAACTGTCAGGTCATGAAAGTGGGCAAGCACTAGTTTTTATAATCGACGATTACACACAATCGATGTCTATTTGCTCTGCCGTTTATGCAGAACCGATTGCACTGTTAATTTGTATAGGTATGGTCGATTCCACATGTACTCGCTGTCTCGCTGACAATTTGATTTAATTGGCCTTCTCAGTACAGTCGGTTTATATCGATAATATGAATCTTCATGAGTTTACCTGAATTATTCTAACCCAACAATAGGAAAATGGAAATTATTTCACCTCAAATATTTATGAATACTATGAATGGCTACTAGTCGAAATTCTGCCAAGTACAGTTAAGGGGAATAAAAAATGGCGGCTGTCGCAATGGCGCTGATGTTTCCGTTCTATAGGAACTCTACTTATAATTTGGACGTGAGGGGCCTTCGCGTAATGGTTCAAAATAAAAGAACAAATAATAATTAAAGAAGAAAGATAATAAATAAATAATAATATAAATAAGATTTAGAAGTAAAAAATATATATTAGTGGAGGGGGAGGGGGTACAAGAGAAGAAAGGATTTAAGGTAGGGCAATGTTGATAGGATTTTGGACTGTACGGAATAGTGTATTGAAGGAAGGATGGAGGCTGTCAAAAAACGCAATGTGTCTTCGCGTGATGTTTTGTGCGATTGAGAGGAGAAGGGTCAGTCAAGGAGTCAATAACAATGAGGAACTGAGTCATAAGGTAACTTTAATAAGATGAAAAAAGGATAACAATCTGAAAACAATTTTGCAAAATATCATTACAAGTGAACATTTATTTATATTTTTTAAGGTGTGATTGTGGAAAAATGCAGCATTTAAGCATAAATCATTTGAAAACTTAACTACAAATAAAATGGTCATGTATGTTTTACTAAGCATAATATTTTTGGGTCACTAAAGGGCTTACTAGAATAAATTTTGTTATAACTAAACGTAGTCAATATTCTCCAATTTGAAATACTCCGGAAATATTTACGTAATAAGACTATACTTCTTTTTTTAACCATTATTGTCAATTAAGTAGCAGAACATTATACTCATAAGGATATACATAACTTATCAACTTTGAAATTGTATTAAGTAAAAATTATATATTACAAAGAAAATATAATTTAAACGTACTATTTACTTTTTTTAAAAAAATCAATAAATCGAAAACAGACTGAGGTTCAATAACTAGCTGCAACATGTTGTAGTTAACACGATGTTCACTTAATGAACATGACTGATTTCAGCGATAATTAATAGTCTATTTTAGAGGTAATCTAATAATAATATTAATATTATAATTAATTACACATATATAATAAATTATATATAACTTCCTTGAAGCATATGTACATATAAAAATAGAAAAAATAAATGCACTCACTTTTTTGAGTCAAGGGGAGAAATCTAACTGACAGTATCTGAAGCAAACTCACAAAATTGTTAACAATTAAAAACCTGTACAACAATGAGTCTCATCTACTACTCCAAGAGTGATTGTTATCCCAACAGAGGTTTCATGGTTTGAGGTGTCAAGATGCCGAGATAAAAAAAATAAAAGACGTTCCTCTAGAGAAAAGCTATGCAAGAGTTAAACCATGGCTTGAAAGAAAAAAATATTAAAATGACTAGTTTCATTTGAGAACAAAATGCACACTGAGGTCAATCTGTACCTCACCAAAGGGGTCCAAGAGGTGCCTAAGAAAAGTTTAAAAACGCACAAATTGTGGGTGACAACTGAGGTTAGGGGATGAGTTGAAATCCTCAGCAGAGCTATCAACTTTACTTACGAAGTGCCGATATCACCATACAAGTTTTTTTTTTTTTTCTCATAGGTATGTGACAAAACGTAAACTGTGGGGTCCGAGGACACCCCAGAATGCTCTTCTAGGGTTAAATTACAGTAATTATTTATCTTCCTTGAAAGTTCTTTTTTGATTAGTTATTAAATATCAATCAAATTGTTTAAGACATTTTGTATTTTATTCGTTATAATTCTGTTTTATACATCTATATATTTTCAACATTTTAGCAACGCTTCCGTTCTTGCCTTTGATCATTTTCAAAATTTTTTTGTTTCTATGTACCTAAATAGTGTTAATAAAATTATATGGTCGTATTAATACCATTTCTGAAAGTATTAGTTATCATTATAGATATTTTTTGTTGGGAATTTTCATATTATTTTTAGCCTTTAGAATGGCTTGAAGATTTATGAAATAAAAAAAAATAAACAGGTAGTTTTAAAATACTTAGGTAATTTCTTTTGTTAATTAATCAAATGTCTAATAATAGATATTGAGATATATTTTTAACATTCCACAAAGGAGTGAACTAAAAGATAACAGCCCAATAGTTTAAGAATATGAGTCCTCTAATAGTAAGAATTTGTCAAGAACCTTTAAGGAAGAAGACAACGACAGCATAAATATTTTTTGGAACAGGGGCCCATAAAAGAGATGAATAAAGTGGGCTTCCGCAAAATATTTCTTCGACCAATTAACATAGTTCCTAAAGTATTTGGGGAAATATTTTGCTGGTATAAAATTATACTATAGTGTGATAACCTAATAACTTATGACAGTGGTGTAGTATTTTTTAAGGTATAAAGTCTGCTTTGACCATTGCAGATAGTAACCAGTTTTTTAAATCTGTCCTCATAATTATTATTTCAAATGATTTGCCAATTCACCAAACCACACTGAGGATCGACAAGAAATTAGGCATCAAATATATTTATGATTGTATTAATTTTTATGTAAGAAATAAATATTTTATATAAAATAGTAATAATTACAGTGTTAAATATTTATTTTCATGGGTTATATTATTTATATCTCAATTTGGCTCACTTGTTTAGTAGTAAAGAAAAATTGGAATTTACTGCTTGTCAATGAAAAACGTACCACATCAGCTCAACCCCGAGGCTTACCTAATTATCAAAATATCTCAAAAGTAGAAAACTCATTTTTTTAAAATTTTGTTCTCTGTATTTGTTTTGTTTTCTCCAATATATTGCTAATATAAATAAAAAAAAGTTTTTTCAGAAAAAAATAAATCTTTCTGTTTTAAAACTTGTTATTCAAATAAATGATTATTTCATAAACGTTTTGGAGTACACTTCCGTCCTGGATGACCTCAATTACTTTATGTCATAATATTACTTTCAACTCTTCTTGATGGCTGAGCAGCTTCCATATAAATGTAATTTAATTAATTCATGGAAGATATTTTAGTTATTATTATTTTTTTTTAGTGAATAAATTTTCTCTTTTCACACACTACACATTAACTCTGAACCAGTTAGGGATGCCAACAAATGTTCCAATGGCGTTGAGAAACGACGAATCTGTAATAGAAAAAGTCATTAAATTCATCCATCAGACTAATTTAATAACCAGCCTTTAATTATTATAATTATCTATTTAGCTTGCCTTATTTTTAAAACTAGAACAGTTACTTATCTGCTTTTCATCATCCTTTCCTCATCATTTCCACTATCGTAACGACTATTAAACAAATTATAATTGCCTAGCTAGATACTATTTCAAATCTCACGGAAATGAATCCCATTGGTGCGGATCAGTACACCATACCAAAGCTATGACTATGGAACAACTAGGCCTTACCAAAACCAACAACCAACGGGCGTTGATGACCAGGCTGTTAAATGCCCTTTCAAAACTAACAAACAAACAATTTTCTCTTTTCAAAATGTATATTCACATAAAAAAATTATTAGTATAGATAAAATAAACGAGAAAATCCGTACGTTGATGAAACATTGGTTGTAACTACGTATTGGTAGTAAAACTGAATCCGCCGAAGTTTCAGGGATAATTTTTAAATATGTATTCTTATATACATGAACAGATTATTTTCAATTGGAAATGTGGATTTGAAACTAATTTGTCTTAAGAAATTTAACTTTTAAAATAAATTTAATAAGTTTTAGATGTAGAAATTGATTATGGGGGTGGACAGGGGTATAGTCTCATACAAAACATACCCCTATCTATAAACAATGTTATAAATAAAACAAAAAATTAAGACAAAATAAATATATTAAAATAATAATTCTTAGTAAAAGATGAAAGAAACGTTAATAACAAAAAAAATGACATTTATGGATTTACCAAAATAAATAAATAAATGTCCTATAAAGTAAAAAAAAAATGAAAGTGAATTTAAGAAAAAGATGAAGAGAAAAAAAAAATTAAGATAAAATAAAATTGAAGAGTGATAATATAACAGAACTGATAAATATATAACTTATAACAGGATGTCCTGCAGCAGCCTAGGCTTCAGTCTTCGGGTTGTGGTTGGGTTTCCCAAGTTGTAGGTCTCTGCTCCTGTAGATAACTGGGAGTGGAACTTCATTAACCCTTTTTTGATGTAATTCTCTATTGTCTCTATTTGTAATTCCTGATGTAATTGGCCCGTTTCTTACAAACCAAGGAGCATCTACTGTAATTCTTATGACTATATATTGAAAAGATTGTAATTTTTCCTTTTTGGAAAGGATGCCGCTTCCCATACTTCACAGTCGTACCTCAGCATTGGCCTGAATATTTTTTTAAAAAATAAGAATAACCTTTTTCTGATTTTAATTAGGATTTTCTATTTAGAATAGGATATAGCATTGCTAACCTTGCGTAGATTTAAGTTAGTTTGATATTGATATGGTAGTTCAACTAATTCCCAGGTATCTGACTGTTTCACAGGGAGGATCCCGTTTTACATTTGAGGATCAGTTCTGATGGATTTCTGAGTATATATACAATATTCCCTTTTGATAAAAATGTTCTCAAATGCTTCTATTCATCTATTCAATCTACAGCACTAGATTTTTCAGAGCTTCCATAGTTGGTTTGCTCCGTGTGCTCCGTTACTTCAGTTAACAATCAAAATCTGCATCCATTTTTTTAAATAGAAAATCATTAAAGACTGGAACGCAATCAGAACTACCGGCTAGGTTGTATTATTTTTGTAATTCCTTTTTACGTCTTCATATTTGACCAACGCTAACCAGGAAGACATGAATACATTCAATGTACATGGTATATAAGAACCAAAAATACTTACCATTGATGAAGTAATATTAATGAGGTTCTAGATTGGATGGATGATATAAATTCTTGTTGTTAGCGGAAAAAATATAAAATTTCCGAACAACCAGGTTTCCCTGCACATTCCTCTCTCCCGAAATTGTTTAGATAATTGACCTCCAGTACTAATTAGGCATATTATCAAATAGCGTCTATAAGGTATTTTGGTTATAATAAGCTCGTTGAATAAAATGCTTTAACAGATTTTTGGAGTTTCAAGTAAACTCCAAATCTTAAATTTACCTACTTTTTAGTTTTTCAGAATATTAGAAAAAGTGGTACCCTCTCTCACACTAGGTAAAGCTAGCTTACATCTGCCCAATATAACAATTACAGCATAAATAAGATTGTTAGTGGCCTTAAATCAGTCACTAATTTTCAAATTTCGACTCTACAGTTATAGGAGTAGTGTTGTTCTATTCAAAAACTATAAAAAATTATACTTTATATTTGAGAAAATTATCTTTCAAAGATCGATAAAATAATAACCAATAGTTTCTTTAATTTACCGGTTCTGTTGTTATATAAGGGTCAATTTTTCCTGTATTATATTTACAAGTTTCCGACTACTCCTCCACCATCAGGACTTCTGATTTGTTTCATTTTGTGTATTCAGAATCAACTTGCATCCATGACCACTTCTCAATTACCTTATATTATTGATACAATTCCGGAGTGGTGCATCTGAAAATTTTTGGGAACATTGTTTTTTTTAATTATGTTTGCAAAGATAAGATCATTTCTTATTTCGGTTTAAATCAATAGATAATTTTAACTAGTTTCACATAGTCACTTAGTTCTTTTTGATGTTACAAAGAGAATAGAAAATCTCAATAAAGTAAAACACAACGAAACCCAAGATTTCAGATACACCACATTGAAATGATATGAAATGAAAAATAGTTTATTATTCTGGGACTAGATCCCTTTAGAGCAATTACAAAGACAATTTTAATTTTATAATAACAGTTATTGGTCATAAAATATTGTGGTCACACTTAATTATTACTTTTATACAGAGAGGAAAAAATAAAGTGACTTAGTAAAAAAAAACGTTAATTACAAAATATCTGTACTATTATAATAATGGGTCAGATTAGTAAAGCAAAAGGTAGTGAAATATAAGGAATTTAAACGAGGAAAGGGTTGGTACATGACGTAAGTTAGGGAATGGAGTTCCAGAGATATGCATTTTGGATAAAAAACGATTTATCAAACGTAGCAGTTCGGTGAAGTTTTAAGGTTAGATGTCACATAAATGGGACCTGGGCCCTGTTTCATAATAAAGTACAAACTAATACAATTAGTCTTGTAGATTTAACTTTATACAATTACACTGACTTCAACTTTAGTACGTTTTAACTCCTGTAATATCACTAATAGTCCTCCCTATTATAAACAAAAAAAAAAGTATTAGTGTAATTAACACGTTGTTTCAACAGTTGTATTTTGAACTACTCCTGTTAGCTTTCATTATCATTGTTTTCATAGGAACAAGGCCCTGGTAGTACGGGATTGGACAAAAAATTTGAATTGCAGCGTTACTTAGGACTTACATAGAATACATACTACTCAGTATTGTCCTCATAAATTATTCTTATATTTTAGATTATTTTTGATGGTTTTTTAAAAGATTAAAATCATTTCAATTTTTATAATGAAAAAACAAAATATTTCCGTTTCTCTACTTTTTATTCACATATAGTAAAGATAGCAATAGCTTAAACGTTTCAGCGTGGTGTTCCGTCCTAAGGATGATCATATGTATTAGTATGTATATCCACATATCTAAGAAAAGTTTTCTATCTCAAGTATTGCTTAAGAAGAGTGAGAATTGATCTTGGGAAAAAAGTAGATTATAAATATACAATACTATAAAAATCTGGAATCCTGAGAACCGATAAGTACTCCAAAACGTTGATGCAATTGCTATATATTTAAATAAAAAGCTTCAAAAGAAACAGGAAAAATAAAATAATATTAAAATAATTTTTATCTTCTATGGATAATTAAAAACTAATAAACAAGAGGAACCTATGTTTATTTAACACACACACACTAAAAAAAAAACGCATTATCTTTGTGATGCGGTACTATATGCATTAAAACGTGCAATAAATTCGGAATCCATTAAGATTTAATTGCCATACCTAATCAATTTGACATTAATAATTCAAAAATACGAGGTATTGTTTGAATTAGTAAATCTCAATATAGTTGATTCTTATTATTGAAATTATTAATGCAGAAAGATGAAAAAATAAATTAATGTAATTAACAAAACCTAAATAATGCATTGCTATCAATTAAATAAATTAAAGTGTGAAACCTAATTACAGAAGGGAAATTATATGTAACGTATGAGCATTTAGAAATAATGTTTAATTATTTATAATTGATCATCTTATTTTTTTTAACACTATGATAAAATCGGAATTTATGAAATATATATTCCATTGGTATTTTAATTTACTTATTAAAATAAAAGAAAAAGAAAAAAAAAGTTATAAGAGCTTTAAAGTGTATAGAATCAAGAGGAAATTAGAGCGATTCTGAAGGCATCCGGCCGAACGATTATAAGATCTGGATCTTCCTATAATGGACCTCCTCAGGATGTATGGCTCTCCATGGATTACTGCAATTTGCACAAATCACCGACTACTCACTTTTCAGAGGGAACTTTATTGAAAGGTAGCAAACAGGCAACACGTTTTAAGCTCCTGTTTTTCTTTTTTTTCCCCCCTACCATCGGCTGCTGGGAATGTTTTTTTAATCTCGGCCGATTCCGCTACAAATTTCCTTTCCATTAGCCAGTACCGATTGAAACGTGGTCTCATTTGAATATTTAAATTTAGCGCGGCGGTGAACGCTTAGAGCTGGCGAAGATCACATCTTGTTAGTCTTAAGGCTACTGAGGTATGTCCTCGATCGAAGATACGACCTGAGACAAATGTGTAGTATGGAATTTAAATGCCCGCCTAGTAGAAAATTGACAACTCACTTTGTATCATCTTTATCTTGGAAACTTAATGTGCAATAAATTACTCTACTCTTTGATAAGCCGATACCTACTCTTTGTCTTCAGAACTACAACGATAATTTTATTTTATATACAGAAGGCTGGTCGTGTGGATATCAAGATGGCAGTGGACACAAAAATATTATATTATATTAAATAGTGGCATATTGTTAATGCTCTACGATGTGTATATATTCATCCTGTATTACTATATTATTCATTACAATCATATACCTATAAGAATAATATATACCTATTGTTTACCTATTTTAATTGGAAGATTGTTTATTCGTTATGAGATATTTTTATAACTTTCCTGTTACACAGTAAATTCTGTAACAACAAGCGACGGATTGTTTTACATCGTTAACAAATTTATTCCTTATTAGGAATTTTTAGGTCATGTTAATTCAGAGCTAATTCATATAAAGTACTTATCAAACAAAGGCTTAAAAATACAATTATTAAACATAAATGATGAGTTATAGAATCGAAAAAATAAAATATGTAACTTATGTTAAAAAATAATTAAAAGAATTAAATCATGATAATGAAATGTGCGAAAACTGACATTTTGATTTTGAGCCCTGATGAAGGCCTGAAATTCAGCTCGAAACGTAAGCACAAATAAATTTTGTCCATTTGTATCATTGTTGACCGCACTCATCCACCATTTTCTCCCTATAACTAAATTAACTAAAACATAATTATTATTTCTGTAGCGATCGCTGATAAAATAATAATCTTGCACATATTAATACAGATTGTATGAATTTCATATTTTGGAGTAAATTATTAAAACAGTTTCAATCGTTTTTATTCTAGATTCTATAAATATTAATTTTAGAGTAAATTAATCGAGCAAAAACTAAACCCGATTGCTTTTCATTTAAATAAACAAAGCTGTTTCAATACAAATTTATTATGCGTTTGTTGTCTTATGAAATTAATGCGATCCTATAAACTTATAAACAATCAATAAGGTTTCAAAACATTTCTTATATTCAATTTTAGTACTATCATTTAGGGCTGAAAAAGAATATACAGCTGTTATTGATAAATTAATAGCTTAATAATTTATTTTTACGAACAAAAATAAAGTAATATAAACAATTTTTCAATGTTAATTTAAAAATAGTTGTTTTTAATATGTTTCGGATAATAAAGATATGAAACATGAACATTGATATGAAAAGTTTAAAACTTAGCCCGGTGTATTTATACAAAAGTTAAGCTGTCATATAATAAATAAATATCATCACAGAACCATTTTACCTGACAGATTTTATTTATATTGTATATCCCAAAATATATTTTTTAATAGTTGAGATTCTGAGAGTTTGTTGGATGGAAGTGGTCCAAAAGTTATAAGAGCTAATCATGATGAAATCTAAAATGACAGGCTTACACCTGTCCTAAGTCATCCATCATTATTGGATTCAAGAGAGCAACAAGTTTTAAACTAAGCGAAAATGTGATTAGGATTTTTTTTTTATGAAATAAAAAAATTGATAATCAATTTTTATAAGATCTAATTTCATGCACTGATACTCACAGTGTTATTTAGCCAATATTTATTATATCTTAGTCTAACATATATTATAAGTCAAATACTACAATAAGAAAATAACTGCAATACTTGGAAAGAAATATAAAATTTGAAAATCATTTTGTTTTTACCTTGAACATTTCTGAAACTTTCTTGAACTAAAATTTATTTTTGGAGAAGTTTGTCGGGGGGTGCAGTCAGCAAAGAACAACATAAATAAACAAAACCATATTTATTTATTTTATGCCGACGTTTCGACCTGAGTTTCAGGTCTTCATCAGGGGTTATGGCGTAGAAGGTTGCAAGCCAGGTGCAGGCCTACCTTCTACGCCATAACCCCTGATGAAGACCTGAAGCTTAGGTCGAAACATCGGCATAAAATAAATAAATATGGTTTTGTTTATTTATTTTGTTCTTTGCTGACCGCACCCCCCAACAAACTTCTCCAATCATTAATCTACGGTCAACTATCTACACCTCATTAAAATTTATTTTTCATATGTCATTAATTTATCGAATTTTTCCACAAATGGAATTGTCTTTCCAAGAATTTCTTCGAAAAAAATATTTTATTTTTTATTTTTATTTGTCTGCATAATTTTATTTATATGCCTTTTTTCCTTCAGGTCCAAAAACTCTAGATATATTCCATATTTTCTCCATTTAATCCTTTTTTCTTTACTCAAACTAGATATTCAGATGAGCTCTTATTATTATTACTATTGTTTTGCTACCACATCTACGCTTCCAGCATCAATGCCAAAACAGCCCTAATCCACGCCCAAGACGCTGCAACCACCATCACTGATGCACTTAAACATATTGGGATTAGGGTGAACCCAAGAAAAACGGACGGATCGTGATGTATCAAAAAGGAAAGAAGCCACTGGCTATCTCCTTCAAACTCGACTTATAGTAATTTTTAGCCGTAATAGGATGTTAAGTGAAAATTTAGATAAGGGTACCCACACAAGATATTTTAATCCATTAATAATCTATTATTAAATAGATTATTAATGGATTAATATTCTATTATTATCCATTAATAATCCATCCATTAATAATCCATTAATAATAATAATTAATAATTAATAATCTATTATTATCCATTAATAATCTATTATTATCCATTAATAATCTATTATTAAATATTATTTATTTATTGCTGACTAAGCAAACTCCGAGCATTCCCTTAATTAAAGCCCAACGGGTTTTTAAATTCCCTCTATTTTCGGAGTTAAGATTTTCTTAAGAAATTGCAGCGTCGACGAACATATCAACAAATACTCATAATCCAATATCCAAAATCCTTCATGCTCCTTATAACGTTACAAATAAACTAATCCACAAAGACCTTAAGATCCCATTCGCTGCAGATTTGGCCCAAAATAGATATGCGTCTTTTCATTCCAAACTCCTAACCCATTAGT
>NW_027106610.1:174106-178780 GCF_000696795.3 Halyomorpha halys
CTAGCAGTGAAATAGAACTACCTGAAGAAACAGAAGAAGCAAACCTTTCTACCTGGACTGCCAGTATATCATCTGAGGATGAGGTGCCGACGTCTTATTGTCCGCGATAGGGATCTCCCCAATCGCCACTTGGTCTCATTCGGTGCCCCGGGAACATGTTTCTAACGAGCATTTATCTCACCTCACAGGAAGCCTAGAAATATGGCTAGGGCAGCTAATGATTAACCTATTTGATGAAGGGCTCTTCGTTCAAATTTAAACATGCTCAGTCTAAAAAAACAAAGCAGAAAAAAAGAAGGTTTAACAGAATGTATGACAGAAACAATGCAGAGTGAATTGTTACATTTATCATAGATTGTTTAATTTACCTTATATCCTACTTAAGAAATAAAATAAAAACATATGAAAAATCCTTATATTCACCATTTAACATTATATCACTTATGAAACATTGAGAAATATGAGGATATTTATAGATATAACCGATTTACAATGTTCCATGAAATTGGAAGACATCTGTTTCCTATGTAACATATCATTGGCCCTCTGACAGAAATGCCAACCATAATTCCTAGCATTAAGTCAACACGCTACTGGAATAACCAACGAGGGTCAATCCAGTTCTTTTTTGTATCGATGTAAGGCGTCCTGTCATTGGTCAGTTATTGTGTATAAAAAAGTGTGGTTCGTGACTATAATCTAAGGCCAATCAAAGGTCTGAGATCTAGCTTTCCTACTGACCGAGACACCTGGGTAATATTGGGTCTCCTTCATGTAACCAGGTCTGCTCATGGTTTCATAATAGTTAGAAGACCTTTTGTTCTATACCTTATAAATTCTCTAAAAGTATAAATTGAGATTTTTAAAAATATACATAAATGGCACGCAAACAAAATAAGGCCGGTTCAATTATTTTTCATGAATCAGTAGCTGCCTGAATCTCTGAAACATTTTATTAAAAATTGGAAATTTTGATGGACTTTTTTTAATATCCTTGAATAGAGTAAGGGGATGTCACAAATAAATGTTTAATGTTAGATTTTAAGCACCAAACTAATGCTCATATATCTTGAGGTAAAATATATTTCGGAATTTATGGGAATCTAGAGGCTAATCTTGAAACTACATCGAATTTTGAATTATTCAGAAATATCAGTCTTCAATTTTTTTGTGAGTTCCGCCAGACACGTGACCATGTAATATAGTTTATACTATGTAAACGTGTACAATTGTACTATATACATTTATTTATTGCTCTCCAAAGAGTTGTTCTAGGTAAATTTATTGGAGGTATTTTCTTAACAAATACAGTAAGTATTACGTGACAGTAGTAATGTCAAGAATTGGTTATGTGTATAGACATTTCAGGTATATGTAGTTATTATTATTAATATTTTAGGTTACGTAAGAAAATAATAAGTGGTCATGAAAAATCAATTTAAAAAAGAATCGTTTTTGGTTTATTTATAAGGAAATGTGAAGTACTGATTTTTTTAAAATTCATATAAAGCCAGAAATGAAGGTTAAATTATAGGGAATATTGCAGATCACAATATTCCAGACATTAAGGTTTTTCCAAGAAAGTTTTGGTACTTTGCACTTCAATGGCTTAAAAACCAAAAAAAAGTTGCTGAAGACGAAGTTTTTTTTTTATTTATTTAATGTAATTTACAACTGTACAAAATAATACAATAAGTAAATATGTTGTATGTTTCATATACACTTGAAAATCTTGGGAAGGAACCACCCATCGGTTGTACTTCAAACATTAATTTAAATTAGAAGGTCCCTTGGCTATCTTCTTTTCAGACGCCTTGGAGGATTATTAGGGATTGTTAAGGATGAAAGATTAAGAATTAATGGATTAGGATTGTTAACGAGTTTGGAATGAAAAGACGCATATCTGTTTTGGGCCAATTCTGCAACAAATGGGATGTTAAGGCCTTTGTGAATGAGTTTATTTGTAACGTAATAAGGAGTATCAAGGATTTTGGATTGTAAGGATTGGAAGTGGGAGGAATTTGATGGTTTGGTGGAGCCCCAGAGCTCAACTCCATATGAAGACGAAGTTGAGGTTTCAGTCTCAGTTTTCTTCCGAAAATTGAATATAAGTAAAAATAAAAGTGAGAAAAATGTAGACTGAGAAATGGAGACCAAAACGAGATCTTGTAAGTTCTGAAAATTGATCAATTATGATTTTGAAAGTTTAAGAATTTCAACTTGGTGACCTCAAATTTTTCTGACAAAACACCTTTCCTAATCCCATTAGGAAGGCCTACATTCCTTCCCATTATTTCGCTTTACGCTCGTTGCAGAATGTAAAAACAAAATCATTAGTATCATAATTATAGGTATTTTACTCTAGCTTAGTTTAATTTAAAATGAATACTAAAAACTGTAAAAATAATACCTGTTTTTCAAGTTGTGAAGATAGTAAAACATAGAGTAGAGGGATTTTTTATATATTTGTTATGGCAAACTAGAAATTGTAAATTAGTATTCTAACAAACAGAAATAAACAAAATTTAATATCTTCCCTAAAGATTCTAGTGAAAATTGATTAACCAAATGTAAACTAATTCATCATAATGGGTTTTAATGAAAATGTGTTTGAAAAACATGATGATAAGAAGTTTATTAACACCCGGGGAAATGTTTGAGTTTATTGCCGATAACCAGAATTGGAAAAAACGTAATTCCAATTACAATTACTGTAATTTTAAACCAGCTAATGCAATCACAATTTTGATTAGTAATTTCAACAACTTCATAAGCGACTGGAATTTAAATAATGGTTTGAAATTCCAGGTTTTGTTGAACCAAAGTAATCACAATTAAATTTGACTTTAATCAGTTAATGCAATTACTTCTTGCCAAACACTGCCGATAATCCCCAACGTATTACATGAAAATAAAATATCACTGGTAATGATTTTATAGGACATTTACCTTGCTTCAATTGAGGCATAATATAGTTGTATCTATTAACTAATTTACGGGATACAGTTTTTCTAATTTAATATTTCTTTCATAACAACTAGAAACAATATTTTATCAATGTATTTTGGCAAATATTATGAAAATTACTACGCTATCGGGCTTTAAATTGACCCCTGATGGATGTCTGTATATATAGTAGTTCATGAGATCTTTTCTCAATATATGATTGATTTCTAACCTCTGTTGCACAAGATCAATAGTAATAATGAAGGCCTAACGAACCCGAAGGTTCGATGCCGATACCACCAAACGCTCTCTGCATACATCCTTCCAGTGATGCCCCTCCTAACCCTATTCTACTAAATCAGATTTAACACAATCCTCCCATCTACGTTTTGGTCTACCCCTCGGACGTTTACCTGTCGGCTCAGTGTTATTAACATTTTAGGGATCCGCTCTTTCCTGAACCCTACAATAGGCCGCAGTGCTATAACTTGAATGGTATTTACCGTGTGTAGGTCCCTTAATTCTACGTTGTGTAATCTTCTAAATTCTCCAGATAGTTCATCCTTTTTCGGTCCGAATATTTTGCATAACACTTTATATTCGAAAACCTTAAGGCGCTGTTCATCCCTTAGTCTAAGAGGCCACGTCTCGTATCCACAACCCTTTTTAATTCTAAGTGCCCTTCATTAAATTTATTTTTTAATAATTTATTTATTGTTATTTACAACTGTATACACATATATACAACAAGTAAATTTGCTTTAGGTGAGATAGTGACATGATACAAACATGTGGAGAATCTACCCACTGATAGAACTCCAATAACATTTCTAAAGGAGAAGATCTCGAAGTCATCTTCTTTTCAGACGCCTAGGAGGATTATTAGGTAATGAAGGAGAAGTCAGTGGTTGAGAAGTTTGTTATGAAAGGAACGGTATCTGGTTCTGGCCAAATCGGCAACATATGGAACATTGAGGTCCTGATGGATGACTTGAATTGTGACAAAGTAAGGAGCATTAAGGATTTTAAACTGTAAGGATTGGATTATGGAGGAATTTAATGGTTTAGTGGAGCCCCAAAGGTCAACTTTGTAAGTCCAGATTGGCCTTATAATAGTCATGTAGATCAGTCTTTTGTAATGGATTGGTAATTTAGACCGTTTGTCTAGTAAATGTTGCAACTAGCAGTTTCTTGTCTTTTAGTCTTGTATGAGGATTCCATGTCAGTCGTATGTCGAGATGTAGTCCTAAGTAAGTCTGTTCGACAGGAATAAGTGGGGTTTTATTAAAGGATACTGTAGGGCAAGAGGTCGTGGGTTTACGTCGAAGGGTAAATATGATTTGGTGGGATTTATTGGAATTAATTTTAATCCTCCAGTTTTGGCACCATTCTTCAACCTTCATTAAAATAAAATTAGTACTTTATTCGTATATAATATTTGAAATATATAAAAAACAACTTTTTTAAATTCTAAGATGATATATATTTTCATATAAGTACTTTGTGTAAACAACATTTGTTGCATTGAATTATGTTAAATTTTAATAATGTACCTATTTAAACTACTACTACTACTACGCTAGGAATTATTGGATTTTTACCTAAAAATACACTGCGGCCATTTTGAAAAATCTGACTGCATAGGCCTACGCACCACTACGGGTGTAAATTGTTTACCACTACCGTTTTCAACTACGTTTAAATCAAAATCAACTGAAAGAAATTATT
>NW_027106610.1:179132-180771 GCF_000696795.3 Halyomorpha halys
GAAAGTATAGGTTCGGTCAAAATCATGTGAGTGCAAAATAAAAACTCCCTCATAACTTTCCAGGTGAACCTCATTTTCGAGCCCCATTGCCTGGACTATAAAAGAGTAGAGCAATTGTTATTTATAAGATACCAAGGTTTAAAAAAAAATAATTTTCGTAGTAGAAATGACTTTTTAACGACCTTCTGTTGTGGATAAGGGACCATTATGAGACTCCAATAACTGACCTAACGAGGAAATTATCATGAGTGTTTTCTTCTCTGGAAGTTAGGGAAACATCTTCAATACAATGATCCGATACGATTAAATGATGAATATAATAAACTTTCTTATTACATCAATCAAGATAATTAATGGAAGGAGATAGTTAATTTCTGAATTCTTCCTACTTCGATTATTTGTTCTAGAGCTAGGTTTTTGAATGTGCTAGCCAGAAGCACTGTTATCAATTTTTGCGATTCAGAAACATTATGGGCCAATTTAAATATTTAAAAATCGAAGATACTACATATGTTTTTTTTCTTGTTGATAAACCTTCACAATTTTCAAGTTGTAAAAATGATAAATAAAATTTATAATTTAGGTCTGCACAAATATTTTAAGATTGCCCATTTTTTGTGATATATATATATATAAAAAGGAAGAAAAAACAGGAGTTAATAACTAGTTGATAGCATGATTTTACTACATTAAGTAGTTTTTTTTTTTACTGGGAAATATAAAGTATGGAACTAAAACATCTGTGAAGTTAACCATCAACATATTAATCAAATTTATTTAAAACTGATTAGGTTAATTGCAGTGTTAAACTGATAGATGATCACATACAATTATATACTAAGTTTGATATACATTACCAGATTTTAACGTTGAAATAATTATTTAATTAATTGTATATTATACCTATTTAGGTTATAGCGGTAAATAACATTTTTTCTCGGTTGGTTCTACAATAGATAAAGCTTGCTCTCATTTATGGCTCTGTTTATTGACTCTTTGTTTCAGATTTATGGAGATTTTTCCGGATTTCATTATTCTTGACAGAGAGAAGGCTCGAGCTTGTCATATGCTGGTCTATCTTCGTATTTATTTGGAGTGGTTTTGACCTCTTTAAACTGCACTAAAGGGTACAAACGATATCTAATAAAACTAATTAGAACCAAAGATAAATGAAATGTTTGAAACTTCTTTTATTTTTTTTATTTGAAACCAATATTTCGCCCTTATAAAGGCATTAATTTTTGTTTTAGGTTATATGAGCACCAAATTAGCTTTCTTTATATTTTTTTCCAAATTTCTTTGAAAAATGGTATTTAGAGTTTCTAGACGGTTATCAAATATGATTTGCTCTTTCATAAAACTTTTTTTTTTTAATGAAATACTCATTTTTTTATTCAATATAAAATCATTTAATTGAATCAGTAATATTTTTCAGAATAAGACAAATCGATTGGCATATAGTAACCATGAAAAAAATGTATACCTTCTGTGTGACAAGTGCTTAATTTTTTCAAAACCTTTTTTTTTCAGGGAAAAGTTAGAATAGTTTATAATCTTCTCAGGAAAACCTGAACATTTAGCGAAAAGCCCCTTTACGATCAGATGAACAGTATGAAAGCGCCTAAAGTACAAACAGAAT
>NW_027106610.1:181971-183710 GCF_000696795.3 Halyomorpha halys
ATTTTGTTCTTGTCAATAATAATAAATTAGATTCATTTATCCTCCAACTTGGTCATTATCGAGGATAACCTATTAATTTATAGCTTTAATTACAACAACTATATGATTATTGTTATTCTAAATTAGCATGTATTAATTTTCAAATTCACTGACTCACAATACTATTATGGCCTCGGTATAAGAGCCTGTAACTATTTCAGGAAGTATTGTGAGGCTGAGAAATTAAAAAAAAAACTAATTTAGAATAATAATGATTTTTATAATAATTTATGAAAATATTATAATTAAAGCTGTTAATTTATAGATTAACCAGATTGGCCAAAACGCTGGAAATGTAATATAAATTAATAAAGAGTGTTAAGTTTAATGGATCTAATATATCAAAATTGATAAATGACACCTATCCCAATAAAGAAATCAAAATGTATTGCATACTGTATTGTTGAATTAATTTAGTTTTGCTGAATAAACTACTACAAAATTATAGAAGAGTCGAATTTGCATCGGTTGAAAATTCGTAATGAAAAGTTAAATTATTTTTCCCTTTTTTTTTTCTAATGATCCCTGAATAATGGCGATCTAAAAGAATAAATTTTAAAGATGTCATCTATCGTTTTCAGCTATATTTCTATCTTAATTTATGGCAAATATTCATTTCAAGCTTGTTATTATTATTACCACAATAATACAAAGATGAATATTCTATAGCTGAATTTAATAAAACTGCTTATACTGTTAGTTATTAGAATTTCTAAAACACCTGCTATTGCAAGACCTTTTTTATCTAACCAAAGGCTTAAACGCCAGAACGCCTCGAATCTGGGATGTTCGTCTTACCAAAAAAAAAAATTCAGATTCGAACAGTTAACGTTTGTACACTCAGTTTCTTTTCCGTTTACATAACACTTCAATGTACCAATCAATTTTCACTTTTAAAATATTTTAAGTAACTATTATGTAAGGGACACGGTACGCATAGTATGAATCGATTTTTGAGTGCTACCTTAAAAATTAGTGTTTTCCTTGAATTTTCAAAAACGACAGCGGGTTATCGATTTTTTTTCCTAAGTGGATTTCTCAAATTTTATTTCAAATTACGAGATGGTGAGATACGAACATAATTAATTTGTACAGCGAATACATCCCCTTTACTTATTTTCCTTTTAAGGAATGTACCTTATTTACTTTAAGAAGATGTTTTCCTATTTCCTCTTCTTTTTTTTCAGAGTCTTTTAAAGAGTCATGACGGAATCTACCTCTGAAAATCATTACAGCCACGTTCCCTGTTTGCTGAAGGCAGCCTGGAGCCCCACTGTTTATCTTTAAGAGAGAACCCTTATACCTACCCTTATTAATATCAGTCGCGCTATTCATTATACAAATAAATGTTTGAGCAAAAGAAAAGCTTAAAAAAAAGATAAAATATTCCTGGTTCAGAATATGTTTATACTCTTGTAAAAATATACTAGTTTAAAAGATGGAATCTAACTTTATGAACGAGCCCAAACACCTTTATGCCAACTAGATTTAAAATAAATCATGAAACCATCGTTTTTGTATTAAAAATTACATTTTTCAGTTTTTGTACAATTTATTAGGTGACTTGTTTGAGGTTTCTAAGAGTACGAACCTGAATCAGTATGTTGTAGGTCAAGAAAAGTAAATATATATAAATAAAATTTATAATTTAGGTCTGCACAAATATTTTAAGATTGCCCATTTTTTGTGATATATATATA
>NW_027106610.1:183760-186640 GCF_000696795.3 Halyomorpha halys
GAAATTACAAAGTACCAGGTATACATATACTTACCTGTATGTATGTATTCAATTACTTATTTCATCAAGGGGGGTACGGAAAAAAAACAAAGGTATACGTTTCGCCCCATTTTACAGGGCTGAGTCCAGAAACGAGAGTGTGAACCAGTACTGAAAACCGGTGTAATGAACCAGTTTTCGGTAAGTTTCTATTTAAGTGGCTCTTACAAACCTCCAAATGTAAATAGAACCCTATACTACAACCCTGAAGGGCCTTGAGTTCAGTACTTGGTAAGGATATAATGTATCCATACTACTTGAGTCAGAGTAACGTAAAAGGGTACTTATTTTAGAAAAAGGTTTGTAAGTGAGATATGAAAGTGTTCATTAATCTAAGCAAAAAGAGCATTGTCTGACATTTCAAATCCGTTTTTTTCGAATATGGCGCCCAATCGAATTTTCGAAAATTTTATTATTACCTAAGAAATGTACGTGTTATTATCTGATAGGAAGTAGTATTTCAATACCTTCAATAGTTCACTATTGAAGGTTGACTCCACTAGAAGTTCATTTTATTAAAAAAACTTGTTCCATACATTTTTTTTTTCAAAAACCAACATTTTTTAGCTAACTAAAAACAATCAACATTTTGTGATATTATTTTGTAAAACATTATGGATACTGTTACTCTTACATAGATACTAATTAAAATTCATTTTTGGACTTCATCAGCTTTAATTTGAGGTTATAGAACTCTTTAATGTCTGAGGTAAAATAAAAAAAAATGTTTCCCTAAGCCATCAGAAATCAACATTATGTAAATTTCTGAAGTAAATACCGTGGAAATTTCTACTGCTACAAAAATAATCATTAAGAGCAACTTACTAACGCATTGATTGTGGTTTAATTTTATCGAAGGTCTTTTTTTTGGTACTCTTAGATTAAAAAGGGTTGGTACTACTAGTACTGGTACTGGTATTAGGTGGGGGGAACAAATCCGGCATGTGGCCTTAGTGGCCTTTTTTGCCAACCTCTGGCGGCTACCTGAGTTGCCGCCGCATATTAACCAAGGTGGGAATGTCAAGATTCATTTTTCGGGACCGCCGAAAAATAAATATTAACTGCCTCAGGTGGGAATCTACCCCACATCGTTCTGAACCGTGTGCTCTGCGGCCGTCGCGTTCCTTGGGTTGGTACTAACTCCTCGAATTTATAGCTAGTCATGAACAAGTGGACATTGATATTTAGGACACCACAAATTTATTTTATAACTGAGGGTGGACATCCTCAGTTATAAAATTAATTTGTGAAGACTATGAAGCTTGGGACGAAATCCTATAGGCCATATCAGGAATCTTGAAAACATGAATGACTCATTTTATCTATAGTCTTCATTATATTATTGTAAAGCGCGTTATTTGACTACTCTTTTTGGGGGTTAAAACATGAAAATGTAGAATTTTCGAATAATTTCGAGCTTCGAGATATCTATGTTAGTTCTCAAATCATTGTTATTTGATATACTTTGAAATTCTTCTCTACGATAAGTTATTGAGAATGACGTTACTAATATCCATTAACGACGTGTGGATAGCAGAATGAGAAATAGGTTCATAAATAATCAAATACAGTCTTAATTTGAATTCTGCACATAGTCGTAGTAAACCGGAATCGTAAATACATCCTTTGGATAAGCCGGAACTAACTTACGATAAGTTTAACGACTATACGGGTGATGGTCTTCCCTAGGCAATAACTCCCTCCATTAGACGGATCTCTAAACTGCTCTATTTAACGAGGCCGCGGTCATTTAAATTTGAATTGGTCCAGTCACAGATATATTCTCAAGATTTACGCGCCCCTTCCTACTACAATTATAAAGTCTGGTTATTAACTATCCGACAAAGGAGGTCTGTTCTATTTGTCTCGTGCTAAAATTATGGGCGGAATTGGTCATGTTAAAGAACAATCAGGATCTAACTAGACTGTAACGAATTCCATGTTTTATTCTTGGATGATTTAGTTCAACAAATATTTTTGGGTACTGTAGCTTTTGGGATCAATTATTTTCAATCAATAATATATTTCTGCTCAGATATTATAAGTAATATTTATTTCTTTGTTATTTTAAATGTATCATGGAGGTGATTTGTCATAGCGTATAGCATAATGACAGGGTTTTTCTCAGGAAATGAATGTTTAAATAAATTGTAATATATCTGAACCAATGTATTTCCGAAAATACCAACAATGGGAGGCTACAGAAGGGAAAAGATAATTTTAATAAACATTTATTCTGATACCAGGCAGGAAAATATTTAACACATATCGGATGTTATTTGCCAGTGCCCTCTGGCTTCTGGGAAAAAATATATTTTATATAATTATAGCAATTTTATATATTTTCATTTTATCCGTTTGCTCTCTAAGGATTCAAAATTTTTTATGTATCAGCAGATAAGATTTATTTGAACACAAAATATAAACATTACGCGGTTCTGTATATTAAATGATATTAAGTGTTAAAAAATGATATGAAGGGAAATATTAAAAATCCCTAAAAAATAGATTCTATAGAAATAAAAAATATATATATTTTACCTGGAAAGCTTTGGAAAATTTGAAGGATAAGATTTTTTTCTTAACTTGAAAAACAAATTGCGAGCACCAGCTCAACTGTGTTGAGTTGCTAATACACAGTATACTGATCAGTCTGGCAATAGAAAATATTGAAAGGGATGAGAGAGCATTATTTGTGACAAGTCAAATACATTGACAATACTACAATTCATAGTTGACAGTACAAAGCAATGGTCTAATATAAATGATAAAGGATTCATAGTAAGACCAGAATAATGGTCTCCGCCATACTCTAAAACACTCGACTTTTCGACACTCTGC
>NW_027106610.1:187605-197173 GCF_000696795.3 Halyomorpha halys
AGGTATACATATACTTACCTGTATGTATGTATTCAATTACTTATTTCATCAAGGGGGGTACGGAAAAAAAACAAAGGTAAGGGAACTAGTCCGACAATTGGGCCTAGTGGTCCTTATTACCTGGTTGCCACCGCGTGATAACCAAGGTGGGATTGTCAAGATCCATTCCTATGGACCACCAAAAAATAAATATTAACCATCCCAGGAGGGAATCGATACCACACCGTTCTGAACCGGGTGCTAAGCCCCAGTCCACACTGCCGTCACGTCTCTACATAAACATTAACATATCAGAGAGATGTGAAGATGTTTAATTTGTAGGCTAGGGTGTGGTAAACACAATACGGATGTGTGAAAATCCTTGGGCAACCTTGTGTTACGTTACTTAAAAACTGCACATGTGTGAACTCAAGAAAAGACCACCGTTCGGAAGCCGGTTATAATAAAAATTATTTTTACTATAAGTTACTAAACTATCAAGGGATGCACCGGCGTTGATGGCCAGTAAGTTTTCCGTTTTTATTTTACTTTCATTAATAGAGAAAAAGGTGACAACTTATGAATATTTTGAAATATCCTATTAAATTCTAGCGATATTAAAAACAATATTATTTATTATTAATAATAATCATCGTTTTCTTATTATTTTTCTATATGAAGAGGTGGTCCAATAATAACTGAACCAGTAACATAGAGAAGTAAAAACAACTTTATTTAAATATTGGTAATTTTATTTGCAATTAAATAATAATAAACCAGTTCTAATGGAGCGCTTAATGTAAATAAAATAAACCATTTCCTATCGACGAATAGAAAATTTGGAAAAATCTGATAACTAAGGACTAATGACTCATAGCAATGGATTCCACATTAGAATTTTAAATATAAATTATTCGATCTGAATTTATCTCAAATTTAGGCTGCATAAATTGTCCGTAGTTTTGAGTCCGCGAATATTTATTTATTTATTATTCTTTTTGTTGTTTGTCTTATTAACGATTTATTATCGTCTTTTATTTTGTCATCTTGTCAATGCTCAACCCGAACTATTAGTTAAAAATATATCATATCTTTACGAAGCTACTTTTGTTAATAAAGTATGTATATATTTTCAAAAGCAAATATAAAAAAAAAATAATTGGAATTTTTATCAGAACTGTTGATTTTTTGCGTACCAAAAGATGTTAATTTTCATATTTTTATTGGTACATTGGTTTCAGAGTTCCTCCTCCTTAGCATGCCCGTTATGTAAAGGGCAGAGACGAGATTGTGACCCAGAACCTTGGATGAGGTAAGGACAGCAGGTGTAGAACAGGTCCCGGCCACCACCTGCCGGTACAGTCTGCTCCAATCACATCCTCCAAGTCTTCTTGTTTTCTCTTTTGGCATCCGATAGGCATCCAGCGTTCGCTTCCTAATGCGTATAGGCGTATCGGAGCTAGGTGCTAAGTTGAGTAGTCTTCGGACTGGTATTGTAGTCTACGGTAGTAAGATCCTTGACTCATATATCGCCTTTTAGTGATTTTACTGTTGATGTCTAAAACACCAAAGTATCTTAAAATGCTGAGAATTACTCATAAAAATAATAGAAGTGATGGATATATGTATTTTTGTAATGACAATAAAGATATGTTTTTTAATTATTTGCAGCAACGTTGTGGTAGGCAGAAAGATGATTTTTAAAATCGAATGCCGACTTGAATCTTAACAGCGTAGACCCGACGTATATGCTTTTGAGTGCAGTTCATTAATCGGCCTTTCATCAGTAGAATGGAATTTTAATTTATTTTTAAAAAAAAATAAAGGCAATGAATATTATTGAGTGATGTGAGTGAAAATAGAGATGTTATACTTTATAATAGTTTTATTTTCTAAAAATATTTCCTGGGAAATTAAATATATTATTTTATTATATATCATTATTTAGTAATAGCATCCTAACATGAATCAATGGACTTAAAAGTAAAAAATAAAAAAATTGTAGACAGTGAAAATTTACATTGAGGAAACCACAAAAACATTACAAACAACAATTTAACAACCATAAAAAAGCTGAGTCAAAAACCAGTTCGGTTTCGATAACTCTTATAGATTAAACAATGTTAAAAATTCAAAAAATAACACTAGATTAAATGTTTATGACCAAATATATAAATAATACACAGATTTTTTAGACCGTTATATGAAATTTAAATACCCTTGTACACATTATAAATAAATTCAATGTAGAATGACAAGAAAGTAATAACAATTAAGTAAGAAAAAAATTTTTTTGGACAGGAGTTTTTATTAATTACTATTCACTGATGGCCATAGGGCTAGAATAAATACGTGATAGTCGTTAAAGTACAAATACTTTTTTTATGTTATATAGCGGCTATTTAATTTTTTTTCTCTAAAAATCAGTAATTTTAAACAATATGAAAAGGAAAAAAAAAGTACACTGAAAAAAGAGAAAGTAAATTAAAAATTCAAATTAGACAACATAATTCTTGTATACCGAGAATAGTTTTTAGATATATTTTGAATGATCTCTAATTTCCTGTAGATAGAATGACAGGTATAACTCCAGACAAGAACAGAGTATGTTATTATTGGGTGCCTGACAGTTTTGTATAAGATAAGTTTTGTTTTTTCGTCCTTAATTCAGAAAGGCTTTTAAAGTGTGGAGTAATTTTAATGATGATGTTTATACATGTATTATATTTGTTCCTTATATATTTGGGAAATATTAAAGATTTGTCCAGTTCAAATCCCAAGTGATTGAGGTACTGAGTAAATGGGATTGTGGTACATTTTAAATATGTTTTGAATAATGGACGATCCTACATTTCTAGTTGAATAGTTTTCCCTTGTATAATTTTCCATTTGCTAAAATAAACGCTGAAGTGCTTTAAACTATTCACTATAGTATTGATCCTATAAGATTATGTGTTAATTGATGAGTCATCATCATCAAGATATAGGTTTAAGGTAATGAAAGGGCGGTAAGCAGAAGTAGAAGAATAAAAGGATTAAATCAAAATATAATTTGTGACATGCCTATTGTGACATTGAAACTAGATTTTCTTGATAAAATAATGTATTAAATTTAGAATCTGAATCACCAAAACTCTAAGAATTGGACTTCCTGCTTAGTAATAATGTATCCCTAGGTAACTTTTTAATTTTTTTTTTAAAATCATAAATATGTTTGGATTCAGCTAAATCAACAAGTATAAATTGCACAACTTTATTTTAAAAACATTTTTTGAAAATAACCTACATATATATCAGAATACTACAAAATATTTGTAATGTAGTAGTTATTCCAAATCTCTATTAAGTCATGTATTAGATTTTCTCCCTGATGGATTTAGATGAATGTTCACTGCTGGCTTTACCAACGTTATAATTATTTTTCAATCAGATATGAGTAATCGTTTACGTCGGTATGAGCTATCAAATGTATCTTGCTCTCAATTATTAAGGATTATCAGCGGGTTTAGTCTTTCATGGACCTGCCATTACCAGTTCACAGTTATTGCAAGGTTTAGTAACTGTCGGGCGAGCCGACTCTTCTGGAATAGTTCTCGTATTAGTCAGTGATGTTGCAAGATCTTACATAACGAACCCGTATCGTGTTGTTAGTATAATATGTTACGGAAAACAGAAAAAAAAAAAGATTTTTTGAAATTAACAATTACAGTTTTGAGTAATCATAAATTAATTGACAAGTTTAGCTTCGATTTTTGAAGAAACTTAACACAGAGAATATATCTTGTTTGAAGCTTTAAAACATAATCAAAGTTTAGAAAATAACCATTTAAGAAAGGGAAACAAAGAAAGAGACGATGGTTATTAGAATGAACTATCAGTAAAAAACCTTTCATTTATGAAAGGAAACGTAATATATAAGTTATCAAAGGAGAATAAAAGTATTATGCCAGAAAACGGCCGAAATCGATGACTTCACACTATATAGGATAAAAGCATTGTATAAGACACTATAATGAGATTTTATTTTATTTTTTACTTTTACTTGCTGATATATGGTAAGGAAAACTATTGTAATGGTGCATTGTATAAATATTGAAAATGCATTTTGAATTCGAGTTTTCTATGGAAATACTCGTATTGAGGTTCCCTGAGTCCAAATACCCAAGTCTCACAAATTAGTCTGAGTGTGAAGGGCTTAGCTCAAAAATGAAAAGTTGTTCAAAACAAAAATTACATATTTTGTTCGTTTGTATGTCTGAAATGATACAGCAAAATTTTCGTTAAAATTTACCGACAGGACGTGGTACTTCAGAGAGTCAATTTTACACTATTTAAGGATTTGCCTAAAAATAACACCATCGATTTTGCCTAAACCCGGTAAATACAATAGAGTTGTTAATATTAGATATCCCTTATCCTCATTGAAATTGTATATCTTCTGTTTATATTGTACTTGTAACAATTTTCTGTAGGAGGGTACGAAAAAATCAAAAACAAACCATTTAAATTGTCAAATGGGGCTTAAAATTAAAAAAAAATCTTCATATATATTTTTTTATTTGAAATAAATAATCAGTCCCAATTGTTATCAATAATAAAGAATGAAAAATACAAAATTTTAAAGAATTTGATAAATAATTAAAAGTGAAATAAAAACAGGACAGGAAAACAGTTCTAATCGGAAAAAACCGAGACTCACCCAATCTCTTCGAACCACATTCATAAACTATTGTATTCTTGATAGAAACATAGTTGATATTTGTTATGTTTACCTCAAGAAACTCTAATATATTAATTTTTATGATAATTATTCAAAGTGTGAAATTAAACACGAGTAACTGAGTTCCCAATGGGCTATTCTACTATTAATTGGCTCTAGTTACAGATAAAACTTCCTTTGTGATCCTAAATAAAGGTACATCCATTAGATTGATCTGCAATACTAACTGGAATCAATTTTAATAATAATTAATATTTATTTATTATTTAATAATAATTAATAAAAACAGGGGGAAACTGTAGATGGTGTCGAGAATATATCACTTAAAACATAAAAACACTTGTTATTGCACTGTCCCACACTGAGTATTGACAGGAAAAATTACCTGGGAGATTATATTGTTTAAAACATATTGTTGTAAAAATTGAAAGTACGATTTACTGGAATAACAATGGACATATACATATATTCACACACACACATATATGTATTCTTATATTTACAAATTAATCACAAAATAGCTTTTGGTAAAAATAACAATCCAACAAAATGAAGAAGAGGAAAATTATATAATTTAAAATATTTATAAGATAATAGATAACACAAAGAAAAATTACATTCATTTCTAGAGTAAATTTACATCAGCAAGATCATTGCTAAATAAGATCAGCTTTTAATTATGAGTTAATTGTTTGAGATTGTATATTTTAAATATTTTCTGGGATTTCCTGCCACAAACGAATTCCGCTAATTAAAAATGATTTACTATATCGAGATGTTCGATGGACTGGAATGTGAAATTGACTGTTATATTGTTTCTCAATGAAATCTTAAAGGTAAATTAGGAGTTTTATCTTTAAAAAGTTGGTACAGGAAACTACCCAGCATGTATTTTCTTTTTTCAGGGAGTTTTAGTCAGCAGAGTTCTTCTAAAAACGGCGTTATATGCTCAGAGAATAAATATAAAATTAAAAGAAAAAAGAAATTTTTTAGTTTAAAACTATTTATTGACAGCCGACCTTTTGACACACAATGCAGGTCTTTATTAGGACTGCAGTTTTGTGTGGAAATATAAATAATGGACACAATTGTGGTGGCACGAAATATCAGAAAACAATAAATAGTTGAAAAGTATTTCTGTTCTTTTTTACCTAAGCTCAGACCATCTCCTTTAAATGCACATTCGGTCAATCATCAATATGTTGAACCCTATGCTACACCTCTCAACAATGGACAACTTACGAACTGACTTAGTTACAGTAAAGGTAATGATATATTTCCAGCATAATTGTTAAGTAAATACAAATTACAAATATTTCTAGATCAAATAAAGTACCTATTTGATATTTATGGTTATTAAAATTCTATTTTTTTGCTGACAACTATATAATGGAATAAACCATATTTTTTATAGAAGTATCGTTTTGTTTTTTCAACAGATAAATTTAAAATATCTTTGTTGGAAATCAATAACCATACTCAATTAATCGTATATAATGAAATGGGTTGAAATTACGATTTACTGGAATAACATAGAACTACCTAGCCTAAATCAAACTACCTGAATAATTATCGAATTGCTGACATAATAGTCATTAACTATTTGGCTCACAGTATGAGAACACGTTGAAAACTTAATTACATTTCGAAATGATCGTTGTGCATCCAATATCCATTACAACTAATCAACTATCGAATGGAGGGGAATGGATATGCAACTGTCAGTGCAATTAGTTTGTTATCTGTTTGATGTTAAAATACACTTTGATCCGTTCTGCACACAGTTTCCTCATCTATAAGTAAACCCAGGAATTTGATTATTTTTCTGTATGGTTTTTAACCATGTTTTAGTCTTTTTTTTTTTTTTTGTAGAAATTCGTATGAATTTTAGTTAAAATAATAAACAACTTCAATTTTTAGGGATTTCTTAAAAATGCAGAATGGAAAACCTTCAATTTAATTAAACTTTTTTTATACATTTACTAATTAATGAATTATATGTTTCGAAAATGGTTGTATATCGATTAAAATTTTATTTTTTATTAATCAAATATATATTCTTTTACTCATTTTATGATCTGTTTCCTGTGAGGTTTTTTTTAAGAACAAGTTTTGTCTTTTCCAGCGCACCCGATAAGGTCTTATCATTCTCCAAAACTAATGGGCCGTTTTCGCTTAAAGGCTATACGTATTCTAGATAGTCCTCAGCCGTTAGAACAAAAAGCGTGGAAAAAAAGTTTGTGGGGTGGAGATATGAGCTGTCATAGCACAATTAATTGTACATGAGTAACTTGAGAAAATAGACCCGATCTTGGTCGCAAACTTTAGAATGTTTCATCTTCATCTTCTTTCTCATCCTCCTTAAGTGCCTTTCAGCGTGGAGGATCCTCTAACCACTTGGTCCATGGCAAGCATCTTCATTTGAGCCAGCGTTGTTCCTTCTAGGTCTGCCTCGTGGTTCCCTACCAGTCGGCCTCGCCTCCATACATTTTCTTGGTACTGTCTTCCCCCATTCTACAGACGTGTCCTTACCATCGGAGCAGACGGTATTCAATCACTGATTTTATAGAGGGGATCTGAAGTTCGTCTCTTATTCTTTCATCCCTTATTCTATCTCTCCTAGTTTTAGAATCTTTCATAAATGTTTTAAAAAAACTTTCCTATTTCTTGAGCTTCATAAATTAAATAACCCTTTCACTTGATATGATCTTATATTGAATAAAAGGCGCTTTTCATCCTTTAATCTTTAATTAATTTTAATTTAATTTAGTTAATGACATTTCCAGTCAGGAAGTACGAACTAAGTAAGTCCCCGCTATAAAATAACAAGCATTCCCCTCCTTTCAGGTTGCTATTATTTTTATTCTTTTTTTTTTCTAATTAACGCAGAATCCAAATATCTTAATTTCTCTCGAAATCATTAATTATATCTATAAAATCATCATCATCTTTTCTACTAAAGATATATGGTGTTTTATCCGTATTTATTTCTAAATCTTTCTCTTTATTGGCTTTCATCATCGTTTTATTTGATTGGATAATTTCCTGATCATAATACTAAATCATCTACATACGCAACTTTATGTATGTTATTACCTTTTTTATTTTAATATTATATGTAATTCTGAATAAAGTAGACAGTAGACAATTGATAAAACAATAGAACAGAATAAAAGTCCCTTTCTAAAGTTTTAATAAATATAATAGTGAACTACTACAAGTTACTGAAAGGATCTTTACAAAGATATAATTATAAACAAAAGCTCGTCATTTGAAAACAACTCACAAAAACTTCTATATAGCCTTCTCATGATAGTTTATAGCCCGGTAGGAGCCAGGGAAGGTATTAATGAACCCACCCTGGCTGGAATCAAACCGGCACAGTTGCAGACCTAAGCTTGCTAAGTTGGTGTTAAAAAAAAAAATAGAATGTAGGGGAATAATTTATTAGCTTAGAAAAAAAGTAAACATATTAATTTAAGTTTAATTATTAATATTACTTCTAATCCTGAAGAAGAAACGACAGCAGAAGCTAAAAAAGTGTCACATGTGTTTATTAAAGTTAGAATGTCGAACAATCTTTATTTCGAGAAAAAAATGATTTCATGATAATTATTGTGATGTATTTCTATGTCTAATTGCGTTCAGGCCAGGGATCTCATAAGCATTTTTAAAAAGTTCTAAATCCCTTCGCAGCAGTCCTCCACCAAAGGGGTGGGTTCGAATATCACACCTATAGGGATTTCCATTTTGTACAAACTTCATTGAAAAATAGGCAAAAACCGGAGGACCAGTAATTCCGACGCACAGAATCCCAAAATCAGGTAAAATTTCATATCACATTTGGAGAAGTTTGTCGGGGGGTGCGGTCAGCAATGAACAACATAAATAAACAAAACCATATTTATTTATTTTATGCCGGCGTTTCGACCTGAGTTTCAGGTCTTCATCAGGGGTTGTGGCTTAGAAGGTAGGCTAGCAACTACCTTATAATACACATTATAATTTAGTTGATAAAATTTCAGAACTAATTGCCAAATTGGATAGAAAGAACTAAGAGATTAAGGCCCAAAAAAAATAGTGTTTTTTAGTTAGTTTGAATATGATAAATTCCAGAACATCCGATTAACATTCCTGCCTATTCAGTGGTATAGTCGTTGAGAGCATACAGATTTTATTTACTTATTTTCTTGTTACATTGTACTGAATTTTGATAGTAAAAGTGTTAATCTCTATAGGAACTATGTTTACTTATGAATTTATAAATAATGCTGAAGATGGATTAACAATAGATTGATATTACTCGTTGACCCATGATGGATTGATAAGTGATACCCATTGTCATGAATTTACCCTTCCTGTCTAGTTCCATATGATTTTTGTCCATTTTGAATACAAATAAAATAAAAAAAAAAAATACTACTCACTTTAGAAAAAAAAATGTAATAATTTTAAATATATATATGCTATTTACAAAACTGGACCAAAAAAGAAGAACACATTTCTGTGAATAAATAAATAAAAAACTCCAAAAAACACAAAAGAAAAAAAGAATATAGTCTTTGGGTTCGAACTCAGAACCCACTGGTGACAGATTGTATTATTGTATAAACAGGACCTTGGCAATGAAATAGTTCGATAAGATAAGACCCCCTTAGGGGAATTACCGGCCACCTGAGTCAGCTCTGACTAACGATCACCAATTTATAACTTCTGAATGTTAATACATGTCACTCACCTCACTTTCCGCGAATGTAAAAATGTTCTCCTGTTTATAAATTCACTATTTACTAGGTTCAAGAGTAAATATTGCTGTATTGCCTAGATGAGAAGAAAACAAAGGCAGAGTGATACGAGCACAGACCTGCA
>NW_027106610.1:198030-205419 GCF_000696795.3 Halyomorpha halys
GTATAAATATGTAATATATTTGGCTTGCTCATACACATATACAAGACTTATTCCCACTTTATGGACAGCGGAGGGCGTAGAAGGATTTCGTTGTCATGTTCGTTTAATGAAACATTGAGATTTTTTTTTATTATTATTTATTTTAATTTTATATAATTTAATGATAACTCAGGGAAGTGGTTGTGTTTATTTTTCCGTCCAATTCATTACATAATTTACAAAACAACGGCTTAACAAGCGATGGGCAAACACCAAGGAACCTGTATATCAGGATTTATAGCCACGACATCCTCAGCTTTACGACTGGCCACTACGAGTGGAGCAACCACCATTGGTCGAAGAAGCTCGATTTCTCTTTCCTTGGCAATACCAAACAATAATCTGGATGTATTCGGACCTAATACCTGATTTTCAGTACGGAAAAGAAGTTTGATATCACCCAAAAGTTTTTTATTTTTTTAAAATCAGTCTTGCTTTCTACGGTTCGAGATTTTTAAGACTGTTAAAACATTTTAAACTTGGAATCTTTGAGTTGAGATCTCTATTTCAAAGTGACAGCTCTGACGAAGCCCTGCAAAGTGGGGCGAAACGTTGGTCAACAATAAATAGATTTCTTATACTAATTTGATGCCTTTATTGACCGCCACCCGGGCTATCTTCCGACATTCTAAACTTTCATTTATCTTGGAGTATTTAACAGCATTTTTTTTCCTTTTAATTAGAAATATCGAATATTTCTATAATAAACGCACATAACTATGTCCGCCTACATTCCACCATTTACAAGTCCAACAGATACCATTAGCTCTGTTTTCAATTTTAAAATTTTATAAAAATATTTTTGAAGCATCGGTCTGAAATCGGTTTAAATGGCAACGGAGCTTAATAGCCGTTATTAATTATTATTTATTTAATAATTAGCTTAATAACCGTTATTTATTATTATTATCCCTGTTTCCTTCAATCCAGTATTCCAGTCTATCACCCCATCCCCCCTTCCTGCGAGGTTGCAGGGCAGGAAAGGTACCAAAAACCCTATTAACATCACCTCATAGCTCCATCTTCTGATGCACCCCAACCCCCTCCCTCACACTTCTTTTGATTTCTGGTTGTTTCTCTTATCATTTCACCATTATCTATTGTCTTTATTATTTTTTATTTTTATTTTATTTTTATTTTTATCTTCTATGCGATACAACACGAGGAGGTCCCTCACCTCCGGACTCAAAATAGCTCCTTGAATGGATAGCTCATATGTAAAATTAAATATAACAGGTAACCTTAAAATACCAAAGGTAGTAAAAGGTAAGAAACAACACGAATTACTTTTCTTTTTTACACAGTAATGCACTTAGTAATTCACATTTTATTTATGTTTTAGAGGGTTCGGAAAAAAAACAAAAACGTTATTTTAAATCACATTATTACCAAATTAAATAATATATCTCTAAGAAGGAAGGCCCAATAAATATATTAAAATTAGATGTTACTTTTCCAAGTAGGCATTTAAATAAATTTTAAAAAAGTTGTCTTTATTAAAAAAAGCCTGCCAACTATATAAATTACACAACTGTTATGCTTTATTTTGTCTTCTTCTATTTTTGTAGGTATATCTTATACATTATCTATAACCCGAGGCAAGAGTTAGAAATTTATTAATTTAGTTTTGTTTTTTTTGATAAATTTAGTTTGTCGTTTGAGAATAAAATCTGCGATAGGAGACTTTAGAAAATGTTTGTGATTGAATAAAATCACTTTGGTGAATGTATGAGTGAAATCAGTGTGATTTATTAAAACTCATAAATTTTGTTGATGTAAACTGAAAAATCTTTGCAATTATCTAAAACTATCCTCCAACTTTGCCTCCAAATTTGGTGAGCATTCGTAAATGTAGTTGGTAAATGGAATTCAATGAAATTGATTTTGGATCATCTAGGTCTCAACCCGGACAATATCCGATAGTGCATCAAAATCAGATTACCGGGGAGGTGTGGGAAGGGGGTTAAGTGTGTTAAACCTCTTACATGGATTTGACTACAAACACATAGATGATCAGACAGACACAGAACCAAATTTAATTATTTTTTAATACATTTTTTTTTTCCGAACCCTCTAAAACAGAAATAAAATGTGAGTTAGTAGTGCATTACTGTGTAGAAAGAAAAAGTAATTCGTGTTGTGTCTTACCTTTTACTACCTTTGGTATTTAAAGGTAACCTGTTATATTTAATTTTACATATGAGCTATCCGTTCATCAGCTGTTTGAGTCCGGAGGTGAGGGGCCTCCTCGTTTTTAATACATAAAATGAGAGCTGAAATTTTTAAGTGTGAGGACAAATTTTTATCCTTGCATTAATACAAGGATGATCTAGCTTTAGTCACTACTAAAGATTGATATAATGATGAACGATTTGAGATCCCTCAAGAAAGATACACATTTCTCCCTATTTGACAACAGTATAAAATTTGAAAATGAAATAGTATTTTTAATTGATTTCTAAATCAGTAGGGGGAACTCGGTATTTCTTTTATATTGAGATCTCTACAAAATTCTTGTTTTACAAGGAGTCTCAAAGTATAAGAGCCTATGGTGAAATCCTGGATTAGTAGTCGCCAAGGTCGTTTGCTTATAACATCCGAGCAACATACCAAGTAGATAGCAGTCCTAGCAGTTCTAGGAAAACGTTGTTGAGATAACTTGAAGTGATACATACGTAATCAATTGGCGACGTGAGACTCAAGAGAGGGGAAGGCAAAGTATTCTATGGCATGTGACTGCAATCTTATGGTTTTTTTAAAACTATAATAGAAGCGAATAAATAGTTCGAGATGTACATCTAGATTTACTAGCTGAATAAACATAATTATAGCTTCATAACAATTTTTTTTATTTATTTTAAAATTTAGAATAACTTTGAAAAAAAAAACAACTTTACGTTGGGCAAGGTTTCTTGATAACAGAAAGGTACAAATAGAAAGAAAACATACCTGATAAGTAACCTTCTACTTTAATTAATGCATTCATTATTTTTTTAACTTTCCCATTGATTCTGAAACAGCTCCCTCGTAAAACCATTCTCTATTCCTTACCTATATCTATAATGCTACACTCCGATCCACCTATTTCCCTGACCCTTGGAAAATGTCTATAATAAAAATGTTTCCCAAACCCTCCAAGCCACTAGAATATCCATCTTCCTACCGTCCTATTTCGCTCCTGCCCATTATGGGCAAAATCCTAGAAAAACTCTTATTAAAACGCCTCTATCCAATCCTTGACTCATATCATGTTATTCCTGACCAGTTTGAATTTAGAACCATACAACAGAGTCATCGAGTGGTTGATGTCATATCTTCCACATTGGAGCGCGGTATGTACTGCACGGGAGTCTTCCTTGATGTTGAATAAGCTTTTGATCGAGTCTGCTCTATAAGCATCCAGGTCTGCTCTATAAACCGTCCAATCCAATCCAATCGTTACAATCCAAAATCCTACGTAAAATCCTTGATGCCCCTTATTACGTCACAAATAAACTCATTCACAAAGACCTTAACATCCCATTCGTTGCAGATTTGACCCAAAACAGATATGCGTATTTTCATTCCAAACTCCTTAACCATCCTAACCCATTAATTCTTAATCTTTCATGTTTAACAATCCCTGATAATCCTCCGAGGCGTCTGAAAAGAAGATGGCCACGGGACCTTCTAATTTAAATTAATGTTTGAAGTACCACCAATGGGTGGTTCCTTCCCAAGATTTTCAAGTGTATATGAAACATACTACATATTTACCTATTGTATTATTTTGTACAGTTGTAAATTACATTAAATAAATAATTAAAAAAAAAACTTTCCCATTGTCTTATTGTTTGATCTTATTTCAATTTTATAGTCTTCATACTTTTTTATTTCTTCAGAATAACGATACTCAATGCTCGCTCGGCCAAATAAAACGACTATCAATGTTAAGTACTGTAATTCTACTTTACAATTTTCATAAGTTATGATGAAATGATAAGCAGAAAGAAATAGCTTCTTTTGGCTACCTTTCAGGCATGCCAGTTTTTATTAGACCAAGAGTACACCTGCAGTGGTGATGCAAGGACTGAGTTTCCGGGTGAAATCTTGGCGACGATCTACTCGATCACCTAACATCAAAATAACAGCTGACTAAGGCTGTAACTTATATACATGATATATATAAATGTTTTTTTGTTTTAATTTAGAATTAATAAATAATTACTTTATTAGAAATATACATATATATTTACAATATTTCTACAAAAATAAAAATCGAACCTGGAAAATCGTAAAGGCCCCTGGTACTTCGGGAACTGAGCGAAGTTGCTCCCTCTGCCCTTCCGTTCCTATGCTCCTATGTACAATTGTATCGTAAAAAATTATTTAGGAAGATTTTAACGAGTAATGTAGCTTGTATGATTTATTTCTCGTCCACCATTAACTAACAGTATCCATCATTGAGATCAAATTTGTAAAGAAAAATGAATATGTGATTTTAGGAAAACACATCCATCAATAATAAACATCAACACCAGTTTTAAAATCATATATCACAAGATAAGATTTTTCAGTTTAACCAAATATATCTTTAGTGCTCTTGTAAAAAAAATGAATATTGTTTCAGGGTATTTAGTGTATAAAAATGCTCGTAGTTTAATGTAAAAACATAAAGTCACATTTTGCTACGTTTATTTGTGTGATGATAAGAGCGATTTTCTCCGGATCTCTTTCACGAATAGGTTGGCGGTAGGAACTCAATAAAAAACATTTTTCTGGGAAACATATTGACACGAAAATGTATATTAAAGCAAATATAATGTGAAATTAAATACCATATTGGATATTATCAAAAGAAAAGTTAGAAGTTCTTCTCAATGTCCTCGTTTGGTAATTTCTTCTTATTTATTTTAACAGAACAGGGGTTTCAAGTTCATAGTGACTCCAAATACTAAAGCGTTTCAAGCAATTATAAATTATTAAGCTTTAATGGTATTGTTAAATCACAAAGATATTGTGGTCTATGAATAAATTGATTCGATATTCCTAACTCAAATTAAAACATTTATGACAATCCACAATGATTATTTATCAAATTATATAAAACAGAATAATACATATCCTAGACTACCTGTTGTTATTATTATTATTGCAGGATATAATAGTAGTATTGTCAACAGTAATCTTTTTAAAGCAGAATTATGATATTTAAAGACTGTTGCCAAACTTCAGCGAATTGCTTATCTACCATTTGTAGACTTAACTAGTTTCGGGTGTTCTTGACACTTATATTATTTTAATCGAAATAACCTAAAATGTAAATCTTATAATGTATAAGATTAAATAAAAAATAGCCTAAGATGGCTTAAATTAAATTATTATAAAAAAAAAAATTTAATTAGCCATCAACAATAAATTTGTTTTTAGGGCATGATTAGAAATATTTTAAAGGCTCTAAAACTATTCAGTTTTAATACGATAAAACATCAATTGAAATGATTATTGTAAGCTTTCAAGTCAGAGCTTTATTTTCAACAATTTCTACAGTTGAATTTAGAGTCAGCCATGATATTAAAAATTAAAGTGGTCTAGGCAAGTTGAAAATTATGCAAACATGTTAATGTAATGAATTAATTTTGTCTTTGTATCAAAAAAAAATTTTTCGGAGTTCATATTACAACCCAACCTGAACCCGGAACTGATACTTAGAAACCAGTTTATTCAGAGGGACTTTAATGTTGCCCATCGTTAGAAAATCAAACATATACATTTTTTTATTACTTTGCTGAGGCAACCATTAAAATTAGATGCGGACTTCCGACAAGATAACTAAGAATATATTAAAGGTTTTGAACTTGCAGTTCACAATTATAATAATAACAGTAACACCAGAGTTTAACGTTGAAACTTTGATTAATTAACGTAGAAATTAATCAAGATTGTGATAATCCAGAGTAGCTATCAGTGTAGCAGTTAATTTCCATCAACCACAATGATTAGCTAGGCTAATGTCTTCCCGAGGTTGGTCCGAGTGGTGATCCTTGCGTTGTTCATTTTCTTTAATTCCTGAATAATTGTTCTAAATTAATTAATCAAATAAATCAGAAAATGTTTTTTTACAAAACAATTTTAAACACTTTAAATTTTTTAATTACAGAATTAATTATTACCAGGCCTTCGATGATGTAGATAATAATTTACCGTAACTAAATGTTCTGTTAAACTATTCTCGATAATTACGATGAATTTTTGTATACGTATGGGCTAAAAATCTTATGAATTATTTATGCTTATGCTGAGCAATATTCTTGAAATAATTATTATTAAATTATTATAAATAATAATATACACATTTTATGTTAAAATCTTTCTTTTTTTCATCAAAATGTTTTTATTCAAGAGTAATGCCACAATCTGCTGCAATCAAAGGCGATAAGAAGATATATGAGATGTATGCGTTCCTACCATGCACATAGAAAACAAGAAAAACGAAGAAATATATGTAAATGATACTAGTAGTGCTCACAAATTTATATTTATATAAAAAAAAAAAACTAATGATAAGTAAAAGTATTTGGTACCTACCGTCAACAACCATACGTGCCACATACGTCATAAAAACGTACGTAAGCAGTTAAGTTTAATGAATCATCATATTCTTTCATATTTTATGACTATTCATCCATTATTATCGCTAGTAATGAGATGTCGTCAAAATATCTAAGATTAGAAGGTACTTTTATGGAAAATCTTTACAAAAATTATGGATAAAATGTAAAGTTGGTGTCATAAAATGGCACTTTAATTATAACGTAAATGTTATTGCCACACATGTACCTAACTTAAATAAGTTATTTAATTTTCGTACATGTAATTTTCTCCTGCCGTACTGTAACTTAATATTTCACTAAAGCTTGTCGAACAGATTCGTTAATCAGGACTCCAACTTGACAAGAGACTGACTTGAAATCTCCATTCTAGACTAAAATGACAAGAAACTGTTCCTATTCGATAGATCCGATAGATTCTTATAACTACAACACTTACTTGACAAATGCTCTAAACCATTTACAAAAAAAAAATTTATTTATCTAATCTATCCAAAATCCAAAATCTACCTTAAATCTATTCACTAAAAAACACTCTTATACACTATGATGATCAGACCTATTTGGACTTACGGTATTGAACTTAGGGGCTCCACCAAACATCAAAATCCTCCCTATCGAAACCTTACAATCCAAAATCTTTCGTAAAATACTTTATAATCCTTAGTACGTCACAAATAAACTCATCTATAAAGACCTCAACATCCTATTTGTTACACATTTGGCTTGAAATATGTATATCTCACCTCATCTCAAAATA
>NW_027106610.1:211971-213658 GCF_000696795.3 Halyomorpha halys
ATTCGAAATTTTCACGATTTAAATATTACTCCTTGCTACACATTTGTTTCAGGTGTAAGTAGATAAATGTAAAGAAGAAAATTAAATCGTTGTATTTAATTTCATTGAATAACCTACTTAAATAATATATCGTCCATTATTGCTGTTTCATTTCACTTTATCTTTTAAATATCTTCTGGCGAAACAAATTTTGAAGCTCTGGTTGGTAAATGTAGATTTGAGTCTCCTTTGGAGCTGTCAATAGCATAAGCATTAATTTATTTCTGTCAGTTACAGTTTTTTGTGCATATCATTTTCACGAGTCAAAAGAAGGAAATTACAGTTTGGCCTGGAAAACACACTTCGAAATGTTTCTCCATAGAATAATTGAAAAACATAAAGAATAGTTACGGGCTATTTTCATTCTTTTTTTTTCTTCGTGGCAAAACATTACAAAAAAAAAATAGTTTGTTTCTGTGAGAATTCAATAATCGGTCAATTAAATTTCCAAATTTTAATTTTTTAGTTTTAATTAACAGTTGTGTTACTACAGTAACACTAAACAAAGGAGTTCCTTTTAAAAACAGTTAAATCACATCTGATAAAACTGATATCGGAAGGAATTCTTTCATCTCGGAATAATAAATTTATAAAAGTGTTAATTAAAAGAAAAATGAAAATAAAGCTGGTTTTGGAAATGAACACCTCATTCATTCAATGCATTATGCAAATGTTTATAAGATAAAAGTTTCTCTTATAACAACAGGATGGTTAATTTTATAATATCCCCATACATTATACAATATCAGCGCATTCTGCGTATCTGTATTATTATGTCAGTTACTTTGAGTATGAAAAGCAATCAATGAAAATTTTAGAAGGTTTAATGAAAGCAAAAGACAAAGAAATTAAATTAATAGAAGTTCTATTTGTGGAAACATTATATTATCAAATAATTTTTTTTTTCTTTTCTCATCGTGAAAAAGTTCTAATTCCAGTTTTCGATGGAACCTGAATTGCTACTTAAGGGGTATTCATGATGTTTTGTTAGATGTAAAATGTTTCACCATGTTAAATGTTATAAGTATAGGATTGCGAGCAGCCCTATTTAAAAAGTCATGTATGTGCATTGAGCAAAGCTCAAAAACAAGAACTCGTAGGGAGTTGAAATTATATATTTATTGGTGGGTATCATAAAAGCGACCCACAAGTACCACGGTATAGAGTGGGTTTTTCACACACTTCAATTTCTCACAAACGGGAGGAACGATTTTGATTAAGCAGAACAAGGAAATCAGTGTTCAATCAAATGGTCTTTAATCTTCAGCTAGGTCTTGCTCTCATTGAAATGGAAATATGGAACATGGAATTCCTGATGGATGGCTTGATTTGTGACAAAGTAAGGAGCATTAAGGATTTTAAGATGGATTTCGGAATGTAAGAATAGGTATACGAAAGGAATTCCCTGGTTTGGTGGAGCCGCAAAGCTCAACTCCAAATGTCCAGATAGATCTTATTATAGTCGTGTAGATTATTCTTATCTTTAGATGACCTCTCTTCAGACCATAACCCGGTTCTACTTCACATCCATTCTAATCCTATTCCTAGACCCTCTCCCCCTTCAATGGTTACAGGACGGGTAAACTGGAATAATTTTCGGACTGAACTTGAAAACGTACTTGACTTAAAAATTCCACTAAAAACAAAA
>NW_027106610.1:215348-215864 GCF_000696795.3 Halyomorpha halys
AGATTTTCAAGTGTATATGAAACATACTACATATTTACCTGTTGTATTATTTTGTACAGTTGTAAATTACAATAAATAAATAATAAAAAAAAATAGATTATTCTTTTCTAATGGTTGAAAGTTTAGACCGCTTGCCTAGTAAATGTTGTAATATTCGGTAACGACGATTAGTTTCCTTTCTATGATGGGACTTAAATACGGAATTTTCAAAATAGCCAAAGTACCTTTTATTTTATTTGTAATAAATAATTAACCGCTTACATTTTTACTTGTAGTAAAAATGATAAATATAAACTTTGAAAGGATTCAATGATTAACTGAACGATACAAGTGAAAAGTTGATTTTTCCAGGTTTTCGGAAATAAGAATAGTGATATATATATATAATAATCATAATGATACATCATAATAACAATGATAATAATACATAATACGAATTATTTATTATTTGAAAGCCAAATATATATATATATATAAGTTACGGACTGTCAGCTGACAGGTCCATATCAGCTGATC
>NW_027106611.1:0-420 GCF_000696795.3 Halyomorpha halys
TGCAGGTCTTCATAATAAAAAATACACTGCAGGTCTTCATAATAAAAAATACACTGCAGGTCTTTTCAGACTTCATCATCTTTAACTTCTTCTTCTGATATTATTATTCATCCTGAGTGCACTGTATTCTTATATTTCTTTTTTATCTATTGTTATTTCCGTTTTCTTTAATTGTCTAAAACCTTTTGTTATTCTTATTTAATTTTAATTAATTATGAGAGATAGTTGACCGTGGATGATAAATGAGGATAAACGGGAAATAAAATGTATACATAGGTAATTGAAAAAGCGGGTACAATAACTTACTTAAGGATATGACTAGTATTACAATAACTTACTTATTATTGACTAGTAGTACAATAACTTACTTAAGTTATTGTACCCGCTTTTTCAATTACCTATGTATACATTTTATTTCCC
>NW_027106611.1:726-1070 GCF_000696795.3 Halyomorpha halys
ACATTGCAGGTCTTCATAATAAAAAATACACTGCAGGTCTTCATAATAAAAAATACACTGCAGGTCTTCATAATAAAAAATACACTGCAGGTCTTCATAATAAAAAATACACTGCAGATCTTCATAATAAAAAATACACTGCAGATCTTTTCAGACTTCATCACCTTTAACTTCTTCTTCTGATATTATTATTCATCCTGAGTGCACTGTATTCTTATATTTCTTTTTTAACTGTTGTTATTTCCGTTTTCTTTAATTGTCAAAAACTTTTTGTTATTCTTATTTAATTTTAATTAATTATGAGAGATAGATGACCGTGGATGATAAATGAGGAGAAGATGGTT
>NW_027106611.1:2804-6360 GCF_000696795.3 Halyomorpha halys
CAAGGCCTAATCCTCACAGCGTCATTTTTGCTTAAAAGAAAAGTAGAATTATGGCACCTTCCTCCCTTGATTATTTTATTTATTATAACCTAATTCATAATGATAAAAGTATTTGGATATGAATATTTCCTAAACAAAGTGTTAACGGACATACCTTCAAAGGGGTTTTTTATCTTGTTTTGAGATTCTTAATTCATATTTTCATTTGGAACAGTTGACCCTGAAACACTCTTTATATTCTAAGAAAAAAAAATGAATGTTGAAATTTTTCAAATTAATTCAATTCCAAACGAAAATGACAATGAATATATTTTCTAATTTATCATGGAGTGTCCCATTTAAATATTTTAGTAAATGCAGAAGACAGAAGACCACCGATGAATAAATAAATAAAACAATAAATAAAGAAAAGACGATTAAATTTTAACTTATTTAAATAATTTATGCATCATAAAGAGTATCTATATCGAAAATTAGTTAATTTTATATTGGCACAATACAGTATAAATTGTTTAATTGAAAAAACAAAATCATTTGTAGTGAAACCTTACTTGTCTATCATTCTACTACTAATTATTTCAATTAATTGGGTTGCTGACAAAAAATTTTTTTTTTTACTAAAATAGAAAAAATTTGATAACCGAAGTAATCTTGGATCCCAAATAAAAATTTTAACTTCAAAATTTCCTTTTTTTTTTTTTTTATTTTGGAAATTAATAGCATTCTTACTACTAATGTAATACCTTATTTTTTTTTCTGTTTTATCGGTACATAAAAATAAATTTGTTAATTATTTTTACTAAAGACCGATTAATTAAAATTAAATTTCTTACTTAAAAAAAAAAAGAGGACCAGTTTCTGAGCCAAGGGTTAATTTAGTATCATATTTACCTACTTTGGGTTTTTACAATTCAGAAACTACTAAAATTGATTGCCGCTTTCCATTTATCGTTAGCATAAACTAGTTCTTTATTAATTTTATTCCTGAGCTAATATATAACGTAACTAGATCAGCTCTGACGTATCGAGGAAAGTTAAGCTTAGAAATAAAAACTAACCTCTGACTTAGAAACTGGTTCTAAATGTTCAAAATTCTTATTCATATTGGATATAACAACCAAATACAAATGTTTAAATTTTAACCATCGATTATAACACAAAAATTTAATACATAAATAATAGTGTCACAATTTTTAACTAAAATCAATTGTACAACTGTTTGATATTACCTTAACTTCTAGATAGTTTCAAAACAGATTCTCACTGATTGTGAAGTCTGATATTTCCGCAAATGAAGTAGCGATAAGGGTGGAATGAGCTGAGAGACTTTCGGCGAGAATAGAGGCATTATTTGCAACAGCATGGGTCAGTATACAACTAAGAGTTGTTGAATAATCAAACTTCTGTTGTTTTTTCTTTGAACAACAGCACCTGTACGCAACGCAAAACAATAAACATCAACGTGCCCATGTTTATATTAAATAACATGCAGAATATGCAAATATACGACATCGATTACATAAAAAGGGCCAACTAATTGTCACAAATAAAAAAAAAATCCTACCTTAAAATGCAACTAAAATGTAAATGCTCCAAGCAGGGGACATACAGCAGTCAAAGTCTAGAATCAATATGGCTCATCGCAAAACAGATACAAACATAAAACTCAATTGTCACAAAAACAAATAATTTAAAATATAAAGGAATACAACTAAATGGGATTATTAATAAAAGAATAAATAAGATAAAAACAAAAACCATAACCAGGTTTTAAAACTATTTTTCATCTATGAAAAATTGACTCCATATTAGATAGTATTTAAGAAATCTTAAATAATATAGCATGTAAAAATATCAATTATTTTATTAATAAACAATTTTATAAAAAAGTAATCAATCATATGTACATTATAGATATATACTAATAGGTAATTTATAAAATATATTTAATATACAGAGGTTCATCAGTTCCTTTTTCAAAAATACTGATCAGTCTTTGACTATATATATTCTTTATATGTAAATAAAACTTGAATTCATTTGATTAAAAATCTGCATACTTCATGATGCTCCTTTTGGTATTTCATCTTCTAATAACCTTAAAATAAACCATGCAATAGAAAAATAAATAAGTCAAGTAAAATAAAATAAATAAGGATAAGTAGCGAGGGATTACAACTAAATACAATAAAAACTATGTTTAAATACTTTAAATTAAAAAAAATAAAAATAAGTAAGGAAAGATTATCGAGTCATTCATAATCATAATATAAGACAGCTTACTCGTTCTGTACAGTTGGAGGGGGCTGACTTTTAACAGCTTCAGCGTAGGTGGGAAGTCGTTCTTGTATAAGCTCATAAGGAGGCGGAAGGGTTGTAGTGCTACCAGCTGTGCATGCAGTACTGCTTGCTTCTCCGAATCTTTGCTCCTCAGCTAACTCCTGGATGCCCTATACAGAAAAGCAGTATAATTGGCAATGACTAAGATAAATAATGATGAGTAGACAGTTGACCGTGGATTATATAAATCAGGAGAAGATGGTTGGGGGTGCGGTCAGTAAAAAACACAAAATAAATAAAAACTTATTTATCAGTGCCAACGCATTGACCAAAATTTCATGCCTTCATCAGGCCTAATAACAAAAAACAAGATAACAATCAATGAATAAAAGGATATATAGAATGATTATAACATAAGAAAATAACTAACATTATGGATACATAAACAATGTTCAGAGACATGAATAATTTAAGTATTATAAGAAAATAGAAGCTATTTGAGAAGAATAATATTAAAATTAAGAATTAGGAAAGAACAGATAGTAAAACACATATGAAAATCTAGTTAGAAATTTCATTATTTTATTATCTGCTCTTATCTGGCCGAAACATTTGCACTAATAATTTTTTTTAAATAATTTATTTATTGATATTTACAAGTGTATACACATATATAAAACAAGTAAATTTGCTGTAGGTGACATAGTAACATGATAAAAACATGTGGAGAATCTACCCACTGATAGAACTCCAATAACATTTCTAGAGAAGAAGATCTCGAGGCCATCTTCTTTTCAGACCCCTAGGAGGATTATTTGGTAATGAAGGAGAAGCCAGGTTAGAAACAAGTGGATTTGGGTGGTTGAGAAGTTTATTATGGAAGGAACGGTATTTGGTTCTGGCCAAATCGGCAACATATGGAATATTGAGGTCCTGATGGATGTACTAATAAATAAGTTTATATTTATTTGTGTTCTACATTGACCGCACCCCAATCATCTCCTTATATTTATAGACATAAAGGATTGTATATTGCGATATTGTCTTATTAATTTATTTTTTATCATGGTCTGTTCTGTAAATTAAAATTGTATGAATGGGGAATAAATTTTCAGTAATTTAGCACTGAAAATACTGGTTATTTAGTTTCACTGTTCTGTTATGTTTTTTAACAAAGAAAAAGATAGATAAAAAGGAACAGAGTTTTGGTCTATTTTATCCGGATAGTAAGTATTTATTGATTTTGTCCAGGAGAGACGTAATTGGATGAAGTTGT
>NW_027106611.1:6410-6886 GCF_000696795.3 Halyomorpha halys
AAAAAACACAAAATAAATAAAAACTTATTTATCAGTGCCAACGCATTGACCAAAATTTCATGCCTTCATCAGGCCTAATAACAAAAAACAAGATAACAATCAATGAATAAAAGGATATATAGAATGATTATAACATAAGAAAATAACTAACATTATGGATACATAAACAATGTTCAGAGACATGAATAATTTAAGTATTATAAGAAAATAGAAGCTATTTGAGAAGAATAATATTAAAATTAAGAATTAGGAAAGAACAGATAGTAAAACACATATGAAAATCTAGTTAGAAATTTCATTATTTTATTATCTGCTCTTATCTGGCCGAAACATTTGCACTAATAATTTTTTTTAAATAATTTATTTATTGATATTTACAAGTGTATACACATATATAAAACAAGTAAATTTGCTGTAGGTGACATAGTAACATGATAAAAACATGTGGAGAATCTACCCACTGATAGAACTCCAAT
>NW_027106612.1:0-5144 GCF_000696795.3 Halyomorpha halys
TAAACAAAACCATATTTATTTATTTTATGCCGACGTTTCGACCTGAGTTTCAGGTCTTCATCAGGGGTTATGGCGTAGAAGGTAGGCTTGCAACTGATTGCAGCCAATCAGTCAATCAGTTGTAAGCCTACCTTCTACGCCACAACTCCTGATGAAGACCTGAAACTCAGGTCGAAACGTCGGCATGAAATAAATAAATATGGTTTAGTTTATTTATGTTGTTCTTTGCTGACTGCACCCCCGACAAACTTCTCCAATCATTAATCTACGGTCAACTATCAACACCTCAATAAGTTTTACTTCTGCTCATATCGAATCTACGGTCAACTGTAAACACCTTATTATATATGTTATATTATATGATTTTTAACCTACTTCATTACATATTAATGATGTGAGGAATACCAGTGATTCACCATCCACTTCATTATACTTCAAAGATGTTATACAACCACTCCCAATCAAGTTAGGACAGAATCGGATTGAATGGAATCAGTCGGAGCCAGGCGCGAGACCACTTCACGGCTTGGAGGGCCTCATTCTAAGTCCTGGAAGTCATTTGTAGCATCTGACTGAGAGCTATAATTAATGTGTACTTAGAGCTAAGAGGCATAGACTCTTGCGGCCTATAGAGGGGGATGGCACAATGGTCCAGGAAGGCCTGACTGTCTCAGATAGCTCACTAGCCTTAATTAATTATTGATCGACATACCTTAAATAGGCCTTCGAGATCTTATACCACAGGGTAATAGGCAACCTTCTTGCCTTCTGGGATTATTAGGGATAAGGGATCTCATTGTAGCAGCCTTCCCACAAAATAGTCTGCCTTAACTTTAAATTTAATTAGTTTATAAGCGACATAATTACCTCTGTGTTATACTGTAGTAAAATTCTTGTAGATGTACTGTATATTTCAGTTTTCTGTATGCTCCCCCCATCCCATACAACAAATCCCATCAAATCACCATTACCCTTCGTCGTAAACCTACCGACTGCCATACAGTATACTTTAGTAATGTTTCTCTTAACCCTGTCGAACAGACCCGCTACCTTGGACTACCGGTGGACAAATGACTAACTTGGAATCCTCATACAAGACTGAAAAGACAGATCCACGTCGATTTCGACTATTACAGCACTTACTAGACAAACGGTCTAAACTTCCAATTTATTACTAAAGACTAATCTACAAGACAACTGTAAGGCCTATCTAGACATGCAGAGTAGAGCTTTGGGTCTCCTACTAAACCTTCAAATTCCTCTCGTATCTAATACCGACTATCCAAAATCCTCCATAAAATCCTCAATGTTCCTTAGTTAGTCACAAATAAAATCCTCCATAAAGACTTTAATGCTCCATGTGTAACCGATCTAGCCCACACCAATATCATTCCTTCCACTATAAACTCTCTAACAACCCAAACCTACTAGTTTCTAATCTTGCTTCCTCTTCCATTCCTGACAATCCTCCGGGGCGCCTGAAACGAAATTGGCCTCGAGATCTTGTAAAATTTTATTAGGGCACTACCAAGGGGTAGTTTCCTTACAAGTCTGTATCATACTATTATAATCTAACATAAACATTCACTAGGTGTATTATTGTTTAAATACAATTGTTAATGTCAAATAATTAAATGTAAAAAATATACTTTATATTTTAAACCTATAATACTTGAGATAATAAGGGCACACCTTGCCAGAAAATTAGATCTCTAACTTAGCTCTCTACTAAACCTGGGTATGTCAGTATAATTTATATGGGTTCAAGTCACGTGGGATTCACAGGAAATGAATTGGCCGATTAAGCTACAAGAGAACTCGCGCTCTCAATTTTAACTCCATCATAAATAAAAAACCTTTCGAAAAGGAAATTAAAGACTGACGGCTATCTATTCCACAGCTGGTTGACAAAGTGAATTACTACAGATTCAGTAGAGTGGAGGCTGTAGACGTGTCTGTTAGACGACGAGTGAGATGGCTTCATTCCAAAACCTAAGTTTATTTCATAATAGGTAACGCAAACTCAGTAGGAATGACAGTAAAACTAAAGATGGATGTTTAGATTGTTCGTTTAGTGGTTATACTAATGGATTACAGAGAAAAGTTTGAAATCCGATGTTTAAAATTTGAAGAGGTACTTACCAAACAAGCTTTCTCTTTATTAAAAATCGAAAGAGACATTGATAAAAACCCTAAATGTTCCATGAATTTCAAGTGATTATTAGTATAGGTTTCTGTCTAATGCAAGTCAGTCAGGTCATTCTGGGTTTTGAATGTTGACTCATAAGACTAAATAAGTATACAATCCGAAAATTCCCATTACCCAAAAAATAGGAAGAGGGTAAATGAAAAAAATAAAATAAAATAACTTGCTCTTAAACATTCTAAAAAACCATAATTTTCTGTCAGAAGACCATGTGTAATATAAAAAAGGAAGATGGTCCAGGTTTGGTCAAAATAACACAAATAGTAATTAATTATTTATTATGAACGTTTCTCCCCACTTTGCGAGGCTTCACCAGGGCTAAGAAAAGATACAAACAACTAAAATAATGTAACAAACTAATAGAATATAAAAGCTAAAATAAATGTTAAATATGATTTAAAATATGTGAATGTTTATATAAAAACGAAAAAAACAAGTTAGATGAAAGAAAAATAAAATATAAAATTGTAATTTGTTAATTTTTTATAAATTTTCACATATTGAAAATAATTTTTACTTTTATTTCATGTTATATATTTTGCTACTTAGTTACATTATTTTATTGGTTTGTATTTTTTTTAACCCCGATGAAGTCCTGTTAAGTGGGGCGAAACGTTGGATCACGATAGATAGTTTATTTACTATTTGAGTTATCCTGACTACACTAGGACCGTCATCGTTTTATAATTTTGATAGACCCATTTGGTGAGGATTCAACGACCGAGGGGGGGAGTAAAAGGGGATTATCAAACCACATATCACTCTCATTGATTTCTTAAACAATTACTCCTTAAACATAATCTGATTGTTTTTTTTTTCATCAACCTCTCCCCCCTCCATACTGTAGGTAAGAAAGTACCCAAAGTACATCCCCCTTCAAGGCGAGAAAATCTTAAATGATATATTTTTCAATTTTGAAAAATATCTGTCCTAAATTTTAAAAAACATAAAATAATAACCCAAATATTTTAATTGTAAAGTATCAAACATTTGCTAATTAACTGATATCGTACCATAAACATTAATATCACGATGCATTATTTACTTATTTTTTAAGCAAAAATGAGTTTTAACATCTTCAAAATACATTTTTCGCAAGATTAGATTTTAGTGTTATGTTTCTATTGGTTTGAAGGTGCCGTATGAATGAAAAAAGATAGCTTAAATAAATATTTCTATCCTTTTTAATTTGAAACTTCAAATATTCAAATATTACCCAAAAAAATATGAGACTATAACGGAATATGACCAGGCAGTCATAGGTCGATGACTGGAAGCTTGGAGGGGATGAGAGATATAACGCATTAATCATATAGGTTATGAAGGCAGGTATTTTATCTTGAGGGAGGAAAATATCGGGGCTGGATATTCGAGAATTCGATTTGTCTCAGGGGTTCGATTCACTATCACTATTTGCATTTCAGGATCGGAATCATTTATAAACATTAAAGGAGATGGAACAGTCTGTCAACTTTATAAGAAGAGAAGATAACCGGGGATACAGTCAATGGAGGACACGAATAAGTAAAACTTCCAATTTCAGGCGTTCATCAATGTTAAGTACAAAACAAGATAAGATAACAAAAATGAATAACAATTAAAAATAATATAGCAAGAACGAACATTAGATTTAAATACTGATAAATTACTTTTAAAATACTTATAAATTACTTTAAAAAATAATTTACAAATAACATTAAAATGTTAATAATCATTTGAAATGAAAATAGATTTTTAATTTAAAAATATTTTTAATTCTGGAAAACAGCACTAATGGAAAATAAAATAAGGATTTAAAAAATAAGACATAAGTCTTATTTATATTTAGACTCAATCGCAAAATATTTTACATTTGTAAATCACCCGGGACTGCTCTACAAACTCCATAAATTCCTACTTCCTAAATAGTTTCTCATCATCTGTTCCTTTCTCACTGACAGATTATTCCAATGGTTCCTATTCACTCCTCTATTCTCAGTTTACTGACCCATCATCTACACCGTCTATACAGCGGACATTCTAACAAATCCTAACACTAACCTCATCATGTATGCCAATGACATATGTATGCTCGCAGTAAATAAGAACCCTTTATTCTTTAATGGCATCCCAAACTCTTCAATCCCATATCACAGCTTTCCAAGAATGGTGTCATAATTGGAGGATTAAAATAAATCCCATCAAATCACCTTTACAATTAGTCCTAAAGCTACCGACTGCCCTACAGTATCCTTTAATAATGTTGCTCTTACCCCTGTTGAACTGATCCGCTACCCTGGACTGCAACTGAACAAACGGCTAACCTGAAATCCTCACACAAGACTGTAAATACAGGAAATTGCACGTCGATTCTGACTATTACAGCACTTACTAGACAAACGGTCTAAGCTTCCAACACATTACAAAAGACTGTTTGTTCTACATCACATATAATAAGGCCAATCTGGACATGGGGCTCCACTAATCCTTCGAATTCCTCTTGTCACAAATAAAATTATACATACCTGTTCTTAATGTTCCATTATGTAAGACCTAATGTTCCATATGTAACAGCTTTAGCCCGAACCAAATACCATTCCTTTCATCATAAACTCCCAAACCACTCAAACCCATTAGTTTATAACCTTGCTTCATCTTCCATTCCTGAAAATCCTCTGAGGCGCATGAAAAGATGATGGCCGGAGACCTACTAATGTTATATCGTCGTTAGAGTGCTATCAATGGGTAGTTTCTCTACATCTCTCAACATTGTAATTTAACAATACAGTACCATTGTAATTTCAATTAAATCATATTTCCAAGATATATTTTTATATAAATACACTGGTAAATTGCACTGAATAAATTTTTAAAAAAATTTGAGGTAAAATGAAATAAGCGATGACTTGTTAAATTATTGAAATACAAGTTTATATATATACATGTATATATATATATA
>NW_027106613.1:0-9574 GCF_000696795.3 Halyomorpha halys
TTTTTAAAAGCACATCGCCTTCTTTATAAATTATAACTCCTCTTTGATTTTTTTTTTTTTTTCTATTTTTTTTTTTAAATTTTTTTATTTTTTTACTTTTATCATGCCATAGGCGTTGATGACCAGAGGGTTTTACGCCATTAAGCAACAATCAACAACAACAACCTACCCGCTGATTCATTAGACAAGATACTTAATCCATATATCAAAATATGGCCCTGTGGTATTATCCCAATGGTGTAGAAGGAGTCCATAAGCATTCCGGTATTAAATCCAAGTAAACCCAAAATTGATGTTACCAGTTACGGTCCTATTTCGCTTACAAATAGTACTAGTAAATTTCTAGAAAGAATAGTCATAAAATGTTTTATTTCGTTACTTAACTCGGTGTTAAAATAGGATACAATGTTGTTAGTGAGTTAACAAATGTTGAGATTAGGTTGGATCGATAGGCGGAACTATAGTAGCATGTTTATTAATGTTATATAAATAGAGCTCTATTGTTTTGTTTTTTTCTCATCATTCTTAATGTACGTGTTGAGTTACTCACTCATGTTATACATATTTTTTTTAACAATAAAAAAATCTAATTCTGAGCTCAGCTCTTCTATTATCTGTCTCTGGACTTTGTCCTCCGATGTTCTAGGACCACTACTAGTTAGAGCTGGCTTACCTTGAGATAGAGGGAGGGGAGACACAACAGCTCCTTGCTGTTCTAAATTTTTTTCATAAAAAATATTTTAAATAAACTATCATTATATTTAAAAATTATATTTTTCTACCTCAACTTCCTTCGTTGAAGAGTGTACGTCATTTTTCTAAGCTGTTGGTAAGTTTTTTTTCATACATCCTATACATAAATATGTTGTAATAAGAAGTAGTGCAAATTTTCGGATTATTTATAAATTTGTTTATAATTAAACATTTAATCTAACATACAAGTTAATCCAAAATCCTCAATGATCCTTACTTTGTCAGAAATAAAATCATAAAGATCTTAATGTTCAATATGTAACTGATCTAGCCCGAACCAGATATCATTCCTTCCATTATAAACTCTCTAACTACCCAAACCCACTAGTTTCTAACCTTGCTTCCTCTTCCAATCCTCTGAGGCGCCTGAAAAGATGACCACGAGACCTTGCTATTGTAAAAATTAGTTGAGTGCTACCAATGGGTAGTTTCTCTACACACCTGTATCAAATTTACTGGATGTATACATATAAATGTACAGTTGTAAATTCCAATAAAGATATGAAAAAAAAGTTTCTGTGAGTGATAGTAGCAAAGCGACTATTCAATTCATATACTAGTATAAAAAAAAAAAAAAAGAAGAAAAGTGAAAAGGCTTTTTGAGCCTTCGAGGAAAAAAGAAAACCATAAACCATAGTGGAGATTATGATACGGACGCTCTACAGACCTGGTACTCTCAGAAGGGAAGCTAATAATTTTTGTAATTTCAGGGAGGCTAGGCATTCGGGAACGACATCTTGGCTTCTTTTATTGCGGGTCATTTGCAGCGAGGTAGAAAGCCGAGGGGAGAATAGAGAATAAGGTTTGCACGTCACGTAGCCGACCCATGTCGGTACTTGAGCTATTTCATGCAACACCTTGCGTCTCATTTACCATCTGCGAATGAGCAGTTAATGTTCTCCTCATAAACTATTACGGCTATTTACAATAATGACTGTGGTTCTTAGCATAGTATTTTGTTATGATACATTCTAGTATTATCAAAACATTCAATGATGTTTTTGCTATGTTTGTGTCTACGCAAAGGTTGTTTTTAAAATTTATTTAATGTGATTTACAACTGTACTAGTAATAAATACAATAAGTAAATATGTTGTATGTTTCATATACACTTGAAAATCTTGGGAAGGGACCACCCATTGGTGGTATTTCAAGCATTAATTTAAATTAGAAGATCCCGTGGCCATCTTCTTTTCAGACGCCTCGGAGGATTGTCAGGGATTGTTAAGGATGAAAGATTAAGAATTAATGGGTTAGGATGGGTAATGTATTCATTAGGACTTTGTGAATGAGTTTATTTGTAACGTAAATAAGGAGTATCAAGGATTTTACGCAGGATTTTGGATTGTAGAGATTGGATGCGGGAGGAATTTGATGGTTTGGTGGAGCCCCAGAGCTCAATTCTATATGTCCAAATTGGTCTGATTATCGTAGTGTATACTAATTTTTTGTAGTGAATGGGAAGTTTAGAGCGTTTATCAAGTAAGTGTTGGTTGTAGCAATTGAAATCTACGAGCAGTTTCTTGTCGTTTCCGTCTTGTGTGTGGATACCAAGTAAGTCTCTAGTCAAGATGGAGTCCTAAGTATCGAATCTGTTCATCAGGCGTTAGTCGAGTATTTAGAAAGGATACTGTAGGACAGGAGGGTAAAGGTTTACGACAGAGAGTAAAGGTGATCTGATGGGATTTGTCGGGATTTATTTTGATTCTCCAGTTTTGACACTATTCACTTCAATAGATGTCATGTGTGTCTGTAGTGTTTGTGATGCATTAGTTAGGGTCGTTGTTTACAGACAGTATACATGAGTCATCAGCGTATAAGGTTCATTTTAAGAGTGAAAGGCACTAAAATCTCGATTTTTGATTTGACTAGATTTTGCGCTAGGACTACTTGTTTATAAAAACTAATGTTCATTTATCCTCGATAGACTAGAAACGTACTCATTTTTTTTATAATGTTTGTGTTGCCCCATAAAGGTTCAAAGATATTGGAATTCAATGGAATATCATTACTTTGTAAGAAAGTACTGTTCCTTGAACAAGAATTGTTTAAGGAGGTGAATTGTTCATGATCAAGATCAATCGCCTGGCTTTTCCCCAACTAAGCGTAACCACTTTATAGAGGCTAGGTGTAGCACAGGAGAGCTAACTATCCCTAAACAGAACAAATAAGTGACTTTTATAATTACATATGTATGTATAAAATTGGTTTAAGTTAATTAGCTAAATTTCCTGATGTAAATTAAATTTATTTAATAATAATTATAGTTGAAATAAATATTGGTGCATAAAACACGAAGAACCGATTATACTGAAAGTTTAAAAATTGTTACTATATTATTGCAGTATTTTTATACCATTATTATTATCGATACTGTTTCTTGAACAGGGGTTGTGCAAGGAGGTGATTTGTTCATGGTCACGCTCAACTCTCTCTGTCCATGATCACAGCTGCAGTAACAGAATAAATAATTGTGAGCTAAAACGGGATTCGAACCCTGGTCCTTGGAGTTACAGGTTACATGTTACACCGCGCCTTAGTGAGCTACCTCACTTCCCCTGTATGTAAAATATTTCTTTAATTTCTTTTGGTTTCATGCCCTAATTTTAATTTAATTTAATTTTATTTAAATAATTAAGAAATAAAGATTAAAAGCGAAGATAACGTAATATTTGATAGTAAATATGTGAGGAATTGTTTGTTGGAAATAATAATTACATAAGATTATATGTTAACATTATGAACGTAGAACTAATCAATTAAATTAGTTTCATAACTTTCCTTACAAGATAAACATGTGAGGTTCCCTGGTCACGAAAGATAATCAGAAACAATTTTCTGAGGAAGATTATAGTAAATTATTGGACACGGTAGAGGTCACCTTGTGGAAGCTTAGGAGGGTTCAAGGGACGATGGAAAATATCCAAGGTTAATTCACAATAAAATAACATTAAATTTTAATGAAATATATACATTTAGTTTCATAATTCTTTATCAATTTACTATATTTCTGGCCATTATCAAGAATAATTATTAATTAACAGCTTTAATTTAAATTTTATTATCAATAGTTATAAATTCTAAATTAACTTACCTTAATATTCAGTTTCACAGCGTGTGAACTTGAAAACTAAGACATGATAATTTAGAATTTTTAATGATTTAGTAGTTGTTGATAATAACATTGTAATTATTGAGGTTTATTATTCTTGATAATAGCCGCAACGTGAAAAAAAAGATGAAAAAAGATTTAATATAGAGTATGTGTGGCTAAATGGATACATTTTATTATAATTGATACATATTACCAATCTCAAAAGAGAAATTAAAATATTTATAAATTTAATTTTTATTGAATGAAAATCAATAATAAAAAAATACATGCTATTTGGTTTAAGAATTTTGTATGAAGTATGCCTTCACCTTAATGCCAGGAACACTTCACTTTTGGTTGGCCGGTTGGGTTTGAGTGGACTGTATAATTGAAAAATGAAACATGATTGAATGAAAATAAAATTCTATTATCAAAGTTACAGGGGGGTAGGCGGTGGCCGAAATAAAACATTTATGATTAGATGGGTTAATAAATTTTGAATGACAGGGCTATGGAAAATTGTAGATATAATGAGGTGGTTGGTGATGATATAGATGTCAGTTGTTGCATTTGGTGTTATTTACTCTATTCTCTGGCTTCTCCCTCCTTATCTCTTGAATTCCCCCCCCTCTCTCTCTCTCTCTCTCTCTCTCTCTCTCTCTCTCTCTCTCTCTCTCTCTCTCTCTCCTCTGCTCCGGGGGGCACCTCCGGGTCTCTCTACTCACTTATTTTCATTGTCAAAGATTGTGAAGAAAAGAGAAAAAAGAACTGTGTTAGCAAAATACAAAAACAAGATGGCTCTCTCTCATTAGCCTGGGTTGCTTCTCTTGCCACCGAGAGCGCTGGAGGAGGCAACCTTTTGTTGCTGGCCACATGGGTGCTGGTAGTGCCTTTCTGATGGGAGCCCCAACAATTCAGACCATGGCGCAAGTATTGACTACATTAGGACAGCCCTTCCAATTCAACCTTTCGGTTGCCGTAGGTTACCCGGAACAAATTTCATTCCATTAAGTATAGTCGATAAGAAAAAAAATGTGTTAAAAGATCCAAGGGTTATTGGGAAGGTGTGTCCAAAACACTGATTAGTGTTGACGAATTCTAATAGTTAAAAAACATAATTAAAATTTTTAATTACATTTTTATTAATTAAGTAACTTTTTTACCTTATTAATATTTTACATACCTTCCAAAAGTGAAAAGTAAGTATCGGACAGAACAATTAATAAAATGGAATTTTAAGCGATATATTAGAAAAAAGACTACATGAGGACAAAATTTACAAAATAAAAAATCCATTGCTTTCATCAAAAAGTCAAGTATAAAGGAATTTTGTCTGCTGTTTTATTGTATGCATGTCAGAAAACAACTGCGTCATGCAGTTCGTGGCAAAAAGACAAAGCACTGTATCCATTTACGTTGACATTGTTTTTTTTTTTACTTATAAACACTTTCCTGCTGATGGAGAAATTATTATTATTTTGTATGTTAATAAAAAAAGTAGGATATAATAGAGTTTTTGCAAAAGGAAAATTTTGCACGCTATACACTAATGATAATGATTTTCTTTCAATTGCCCCTTTAAGAAAAGAAAAAAATAGTTTAAAAATACTAAGAAAGAAAAAAAAATCTTAGATCGATTTCCTTTTTCTTCTATCCGCGGAGAGTTTACCATCGAACTGTTCCGGCAAGATCTCTCTAGCAGTACTTTGCATGATAATGACCCCATTTTCAACCCACTGATTGCAGTTGTTCAATACGCCAAAGGAGTACCCTCGAAAAATATTCAATGCTCAAGCTGAGAAGCGAAATAAGAGAAGAACTTGTCAGTATAAGAAATCATTATTCATTGAAAATGAATAAAAATCATAAAACTTGTATCCGTGTTAATTTGAATTTGAGCCAACAAATTAAAAAAAATATTTATTTTCGTTTTTAGAAATAAAGGCCTCTTACTGAAAATTAAACGTTTATGGACCACAAAAAAAATCCTTATTACTCCCCCCCCCAAAAAAAAACAATAAAATTTATTTAAACTATTACTTTGTGAGATTTCAAAAAAATAATATATGTTTGGTTTAAAAAAATCTGTATTTGGTTTAAAATTAATACTTGTTAGTTTCAAATTGTCAACTTTTTTATTATTTAATTACCTTAGATCAACCTATATTCCTTATAATCCCGTTAAGGGATATATTATGGTTTTAAAAAAAAATTTCATTATTCCCCCTGAAATTAATGTTACATAATAATATTCCACAAAACGTAATTTTTAATTGTAATATTTCATCCTCAATTATACCTTTTCGTGGACGTACATCTTCTTCTTACTATCTGTAATTGGACTGTTGAACATTTATTAATTTGAGAAGGTTTATTCTAATTCCACCCCTATTTGTTTTAGCTAATCTAATTATTGTTACATATTCATTTTGTTAATTATGTAAATATAATGTTTTCATGTCAATAGTATGTGGAATAGCAGTAGGGAAAAGTACGAATGAATAATGGCTGCCTTCTGTTTCAGTTTATATTACAATTTCCTATTTTCTGCAACGTAAACCTAGTTTCTATAGGCGTGGCCTATTTGGCTTCAGTTTTGACTAGAATGAGAGCGGTTTTGCCACTCCCTGTCTTAAATTATCCCAGGTACTGATTCCCAAGTGGTTATTATTAATTTTAACACATAAGTTTTCCTATGTGCACATAAACTTGTTTTCACTTTTAGAGAAAAAAAGAAAGAAAGTAATACATAGATATCAACGTGTTGTAAACTAGGAAATATTTTATACTCTGAACAAGCTGAGGTCTGAGTTCAGTCTTTTCTAACTCCTTTAAGTTAAATATATACAATATCACCATTATTTAGCATTTTTTATATTATTTTACGGTAATAATACTATAGTATTTCCTTCAGTTTCATTTGACTTCTATTATTTCCTAATTTTCAGGATATACCATATTAATATACCATTTCATATAATTTTCTTCGTTCTATGTCTTTCAATGATTTGACATAGAACGAAGAAAATTATATGAACTGGTATCAGTAATTCTGTCAACGGAATTATTTATCCATAATGCTAACTAAATTATTCATATAATTGTCTCGGATATTCACTAGATAAAGGCGTTATTTATCGGGATAGTTGTTATTGTAATAGCGTGCGACATATCACAATATATGACCCACTTAGAGTCCTATAAAAGAGGAAGATAAGACGTTTAGATGTGTGGGAGGTAGACGAAGGAATGACATAAAATGTCACGCTAAACTCAACTCTGATACTTCCTCCTTCCGTAATGACTTATATATATATATATATATAGAACAATATCAATATATATATATATTGATGACTTTTTTCTTGGCTGTTACAAATTTATATTTTTTTAGATCCTAAGGATCAATTAATAATACAACTCCATTCAGGCGACGTTTCGCATCATTATTGTTTGCGTAGTCATGCGCGACAATGAAAAAAAACAAAACAGTTTTTTAAAACAAATAATTTCTTCAGTGTTAAAAAAATACAAGTACATAGTATAATTTAATATTAATAGCTATTGTATAAATTGTACATTACATTGTAATATAACATTGAAGGTTCTAACCCATTTTGACCTTTAAATAATGATTAAGTTAAGTAACACATGGCTAGCTAAGCTTCTTTTCACACATATAAATATGATTGTATGAATTTAGGATGTGAATTTGGAAACGGGTTGTGGAGCTCCGAAACATTAATAAAATGTGTATATAGTTGTGTTTTTTTTTCTGGAAAATTGCTGCATTGGTGAATATATAACTCTGCGAGAGACTTTATATATGTATATATATTTATTTTTTTGAGGCCAAGAATTGGAGTCCTATACTGCCTAGCCATGGGTTAGGGGTCAAAGTTTTTCATTTTGTGGGACTGCCACTCAATGAAAAAAGTCAATGCCCTATGGCCGGATTCGAACCGGCACCCCTAATAGACATCAAATTGGTAAGACTGTGTCTTAACCACTGAGCTACAGTCGGCCCAATACTTTACATTATTATTTTTGATAAATAAATAAATCCTGAAGAATGCATATATTATTGAGGTAAATGGTTAGAATGTTCGACTTAGAATTGGACTGAATTAATCAAGAATAATCAAAATGCAGTCAAGATACCCAACAATTCAAGCAGATAGAAAAAGCTATCAACCACGGAATCAATAATTCAACTCATCTTGGATTGGGACTCGTCTGATTGCGGATCGAGCTGGCGGATCATTCTTCCGTAGAGGTAGAACTGTAAGAGCTTTCGGGGAAATTGATGTGTTAATAATTAATTGAAATTTGAGCTGAGAAAGGATTTGCCAGGCTATTGGCCCACTGTTAATAATGTATCCCTCCAACTGAACGATACTCTTCGTCCAATCACTTTCCCGCTTCCTGGTTAATCTCTTTCATTTCCAATGTGGGCTGCAACTTAACCAAGGTACTATCTGTGCGATAGAGAACTCCTTCGCAAAATACTACCTTTCTGAAACTTCCAGCCTTAAACATTGATTTGCTGCTGCCTTAGCTGCTAAGAGAGTATAAAGAAGTTTCTTTATTTAGTTCTAAATGTGAAAATACGTTGAAATTTCACTATAATCCATTGGGACAGTTATTTTGTATATATTTTTATAAAGGACAAAAATAAAATGATAGAATTATTAAAAAATCGTTACTTAGGCTGTAATCACTTTTAAGCCTGAAAAACCAATAATTCGATTTTTATACAAAAAAAAACTAAATGATGTCTCAGTTATTCATACATCCACATTTTATAACTTGTGTCCGTTATAGAGGAGTAATAATTGCTAATAGGAGATATTATTAATTTCCATTTCCGAAGCGGAGAGGTCCCGTATCAGTTAGTAGGGATTTCAAATGCAATAAAAATTTATCTTTTTGGTCTGAACCTTAATTTATTCGTTAATGAGGGTTTCCATCATATAAATGTGTCCACTAAGAGAAGTTTTACTGTAAATAGTATTGTCAAATTGTCATAATGCCTGTCAATGAATACGTTATGGTAAAAAATGTATTAAGTGATATATAAATACAAAAAATAATATGGAACAATATTATAAAATACTGCTGGAAATAAATCCATTAGTTTTTTGACCTAAGAATCAAGAACTGTCCAATATGGCTTTTAGCATCTAAGAACTAAAAATCACCCTCATTACCCTAAAAGGTAAATCAGCAGGTACTGATGAAACACCTACCCGTTCTTACCCCTTCAGAACTCAGTGCACCCCTTAAATTACAAATATTAGAAAAATGGCAGGCCAAGTGGGATGAAAGCTTTCCTAGTAAATAAAAAGAAATAAAACGATCAGTAAAACCATGGTCAACATCCTACCGCAACAGCTGTAGGGAGTAAGTTGCTCTAACCCGCTTGAGAATAGGTCATACTCTCCTCACGCACTCTCACCTGATCAGAAAACTGCCAACTCCAACGTGCAAATATTGTTAGTCCATTCTTACGATTAGACATATATTTGAAGAATGTACTCACTATTTGCCAATAATAAACAGGATAGGACTGACTCCAAATTTATCAGAAGCTCTCACAGATGAGGAAGCTAAAATTACATTAGTGTTTGATTTTTTAAAAGCACATCGCCTTCTTTATAAATTATAACTCCTCTTTGATTTTTTTTTTTTTTTCTATTATTTTATTTAAATTTATTTATTTTTTTA
>NW_027106613.1:9624-13414 GCF_000696795.3 Halyomorpha halys
AAATCCTTAACGCTCCTTACTTTGTCACAAATCAAGTCATCCATCATGACCTCAATGTCCCATATGTTGCCGATTTGGCAAATACCAGATACCATTCCTTCCATGGAAAACTTCCCAACCAACCAAATCCACTTGTTTCTAACCTGGCTTCTCCTTCATTACTTAATAATCCTCCTAGGCGTCTGAAAAGAAGATGGCCTCGGGATCTTCTCCTCTAGAAATGTTATTGGAGTTCTATCAATGGGTAGATTCTCCACATGTTTGTATCATGTCACTATCTCACCTACATCAAATTTACTTGTTGTATATATGTTATACAGTTGTAAATAACAATAAATAAATGCTTAAAAAACTTAAATGTGTTCGGAGTTGTTAAATAAAAGAAATAGAAGAAAAAATAAAAAAAATACTATACACGAATCAAACTGTGGTTCTGGAAATTTATTTTGGAATTTGCCAACTTACCAATAAGTTGAATTTATGAACATTCATACAGTCTGAAAGTTAAGAAAAAATAACGATTGTACCTTTATTAATTGCTAAATGACTGTTTATTAATAATAATTAATGAATTACGTTTACTGTCTTCCTTAGTTAAACTGTCTTAAAATTAAGTATTAATTTTTTTGTCTAAATAATCATTAGTTGTCCAACGATATTGTAGAAACTGTTGATAATAATGCACTGGAACTATCACCAACTCTAAAAAGTGGTTCTTTATTTTTCTATGAAATTAAAAAAATAATATATATCATTTAGTTTATAGATGCATTGCCAAATAAAGCATTTATCTATTTTATTATATGTTCTAACGATAACAATTATGCATTAGAAACTTTAATTATAATTATGTATGGCTTAGAAATATTATCAAATGGGTTCGTAATAAAAAAATAGATTAGTTTATTTTAGTAAGTATTTTTAAAATAAATTGCGAACAATATATATTTTAATTTATATACCAAGTATTTATATATTGAGATAAAATAAAACTTTCTCATTAAAATGTTATTTGAAATATTGAGGTTAAATAGTATGTAAATGGTTTCTTCCTATTATCATTCCCATAATCGTATTTACTTTATACTCATTGTAATCCCTCTAAATCTCTGAGCTGAGCGTTTAACAAAGTGGAAGATTCCCTTCAGTGTAATAGCGTCATGATCCAGGTTAGAATCACGGCTTAGTGAATAATTTTTAATAATCTTATGCTAATTATAGTTAATACGGATTTTATTTTATTTAAAAAATAAAATATAATTTAGAAATGAAGGTAATTTCAATAGAACCGAACAACTTTTATAATACAAATACTTAGTGATTCTGATATTTGTAGCATTATTTTTATGTTCTTAATAAAGGTGAATATGGAAAGTATAGAATCACTAAATATTTATATTACTAAAGTTGAACATTTCCGGTACATAAAAGAACAGCTTTTCATTTGGATTTATTATAACTGTAATTTCTAATTTATTTAGAGATGAACAATATTTAATTTGGAACTGATGTACTTTAGAGATAAACTAACTGTCATTTTAGGACCATTTTAAAAGTTCTGTTTTGTACATATAGTGCCGATATGATGCATTTCCAATACAATAGTTTTTTTTTATTTGCATTTCCTGATTTTATGTATATTAAACAATAATTTATTGAGTTATTTCCTTATTATGTTTAGCAATGTTACTTGTTTAGTTCAAATTGAAAAAGAAAAAAATGAATACAATTTATTAGTCGATTTCAATATTAATTTTTATTTTATAAAAAACTTTTGATAAAGGAAATATTGAATGTTCCTTAAATTAAGAAATATTACAATTTTTTGTAATTTGTCTTCTTGAAAATGGCCTAAGGTCCTAAATAAATAAAAAGTTAAGAGTAAAAGTGAATCATTGAATATTGTTTTAATTTTTAATTGAATAAATAAAAAATGAAAGTTTGAAGTCCGTCAGACAAGTAGAATAGAATTTCTTCCATTTTTTTTTTCAGTTTTTATCATTAATTTTTGCCATTTTCGGACTGTTGATGTGAGATATTTTATCTTTGTTCTGTATTTGATTTGAATGTACTTGTTTGTTTATTTGTTTTTGTTTAGTGGCGTAAAACATCATTGGTCATTAAGGTCATTTATAGCAAAATTAAACATTTGTTTAATTTTATTCATTTTTTAAAAATTTTATTCATTTTAATTATTTAATTATTATTTTAATTTATTTGTTCATTTTATTTTTTTTTGTCTGTTCGATGTTAGATTTGTGCCAGAAATCTTTTTGATTTTAAAAACTGAAATATTAATTTTATTGTTCTATCATCGTTTCTGACGTGGTTTTGAAATATCCGCGTTTAATCCTAAGGTGCAATATGAAATATGGACATTCTTGGAAAATATAGCTAATTACGTAATATATGACAAATAATTTAGTTCAGGTGGGCCCACCTTTCGTTTTATGGGTTGAAATAATAATTTAATTAAAAAATTAAAATATGTACCTCTAAAACCCATGAAGGGTTAAGGGTGCAGTACTTTATAATAGTACAAGAGCCCAAGAGGAGAAAAAAGGCAGGTGATACGGACGCTCCCTAATCACTCAAACCTCCTAGTTTCTAACCTTGCATCCTCTTACATTCCTGACAACCTCCGAGGTGCCTGAAAAGAAGATGGCCATGAGACCTACTAATATAAATTGTCATTAGAGTGCTACCAATGGGTAGTTGCTCTATACGCTGTAACACTCCATTTTAACTAAGAACAAATTTACTGAATGTATTATATAATATACAGTTGTAAATTTCAATAAAGATATTAAAATTTTAAAAAAAAGAATTTTTGAAGCTACTAGATTGAAAAATTTACATCATACAGCTTATACCCTTTGTTTTATTACTGTAAATTTGAATTAAAAAAAAAAAATAATAAGATTGAGGAATAAAAAATTTAACTGAAAATGTTTCTTACAGGTTTATTTGAAATCTAGGAAAGAAAATGTTTCTATCGAAGAGATTTAATCTAGGAAAGAAAGACCCCCTTGGAAGCCAATATGGGTTGGAGTTGCCCTTGTTTTATTTCATTATTGGATCCGCTACTTCTCCAATAGATTCCACTGCACAAAATGCACTTATTATTAGTTCTTTCCTGATTCTATACTATGACAATAGAAAAACATACAGATTAAAAGATTAACATTCTCCATCGTTTTATTCCTGCTTATTGCTTTCGGAAATTAAATTATTAATTTTTATATTTAAGGATGTCAACACAGGGAATGGTGATAAGACCCCCTAAATTTTTTATACATCACGATATTTTTTATATATATGTATATGGATTTATATAGACGAATTAATTTTAGAGGGCTCCCGAACTCCCTCTCTACTCCACACTTTCCCAACCTATTTAAGGAATGCCCTTTAAGTTCAAGATACGTGATTGATTTCTTGTTAAAATTGTGATATTTTTATTTTTTTAGGAAATTATCCTAAAAAAAATTGTTACAATATTGGTATGTAATAAAATGGAATGGTAATCTAATAAAAGTTGAAATTTCTTAACTTTTATATTTTTTTTTTAGGAATAGTTTTCTTCATTAAAACTTGTGTTGATTTTATTTTAATATATCCATTCGTTACTTATCTGTTATTACTTTTTTTACGTCATTTACTAACTTTGCGTTCTATTGCTCTAACTTAAATGTTGAAAAGACAGGAAACTGCTCGTCGATTTCGACTATTACAACATTTACTAGACAAACGTTCTAAATTGCCAATCCATTACAAAAGACTGATCTAC
>NW_027106613.1:15359-18272 GCF_000696795.3 Halyomorpha halys
ATATTGTTTTTGTTTTTATAATATTTTTTTTAATATATTATAAAAATATTGTTCTTCAATATAATTAACAGTTGGTCTAGTAACATTACTTCCTTAAAAACTACTGCACCTTTAACCTTTCATGGGTTATAGCAGTACAGATTTAATTTAATTTAAATTTTGTTACTTCATGATATTTTGTTGTAATGAAGTGTTATTTCTAGAGCTATTTTAGTTTTGGTTTGTTTATTCAATAATTTATTGAATTTTCTAAGATAAAAATATATCTATAAAAAGTCTTCAACTTCTGACAGGCTGAGCATGTTTGTTTAAGGTTTGGTGTAACTCCTCTGAATTTCAAAGCTAAGCGCTTAACAAAGTGGAAGACTCCTTTCAGTATAATTGCGTCATGATCCAGATTAAAATCACGCTCTAATAATTTTTAATAAACTTACGTTAATTATAAATAAGGCGGTATTTCACTTTTAATTTCACAAAATATGTTGCGGTTCGCGCATCTGACAATTTTCACACACCATCCAACTTTAGGTTAAAATAGATAGTTTAAAATTCGACTTCCTTACAATTCGTGATATCTAAAATATGATAACTTTTAAAAAAAAATTATTTAAAGAAATAAATAGTCATTGGTTGAGAAAAAGCTTATTTCTATATTTTCGTGTTTCCATGGTTGTTATGACAAGGATGTAAACACGAAAACATTTATCCTCACCTTTAGTTAATTATAAAATTATTTAATATTTTTTATTGCTATATTGAATCTTTTCAATGCAAAAATTTTGGTGTTAACGAGACCCTTAAATATACTATACTTGAATGTCTGATATACAATAAACAACGAGAAATATTGTTCAGAGATTTAGATATGAATCAAAATATTATTTATGATAGTATATTAAAAGTAACAGACTAGGGAAAAATATAAGTTACATCCATAAATATTTGAAATCTATACACAAAAATATATTACAGATATGCAATTATCGTTAAGTATATTAGTAAAACATATATAGTTAACTTAATAAATTATAGCAGTAACATAAGGGTTGCATAAACTGTCCAACAGATATTTCATAGAATGCAATTAATTAAAATATGGCTGAATGGAATAAATCAATGCCACCCACACAGGGGAAAAATATATTGTTTATTACTGCGAACAATAAGATATATATAATTATTTAAATAATGTAAAAGGTACTTTGGTGGAAGTATAGATGAAAATTAAGCATTTAAGTCTGGTCAGACTATTTCAATGTTAAGGTTACTTGATTGTTTATTTTCTAATATTAGCAACTAAATATATGACAAATATATTTTTATTATCATATTCTTTAATATATTTTTCAAAACTGAGAAAATAGCCGAATTTTATTCTTTTGAATTACAAAAATGCCCATAGATTAAATATATATTCCAGTGATATTTTTATGTCTCTTATTGTATAAATTCTAAAATTGTTTACTGTTACTATATACTTGACAGAGACATTATAAATTAAACAATTATTTTTTAAAAATAATAAAAAATATTGATTAATATAAAAATATAAAGAAAACAATTTTATATTAATAAGAAAGAAAAATGCGTATTTTTGTTGGTGAAAAACCATATTTTATTTGATAAATATAAATTAAGAATTATTAAATAAATATAATGAAATGAAAAATAATTTATTATTCTAGGACGAGGTAACAATTACAAAGGTAATTTTAATTCTCTGATTTTATAATTTGTTTGATTTTGATTCAGTTAACAGATTTTACAATATTTTTTATCACCATTAACTCATAGAATAGTTAATGGTTAACTATTAAGTTAACTGATATATCGAAATATAAAGTGTATTTATTAATAAAATATAATGGAACGAAATGAAATGAAAAATAGTTTATTCTAGGACAAGGTCCCTTTAGAACAATTACAAAGGTAATTTTAATTCTCTGATTTTATAATTTGTTTGATTTTGATTCAGTTAACAGATTTTACAATATTTTTTATCACCTTTAACTCATAGAATAGTTAATGGTTAACTATTAAGTTAACTGATATACCGAAATATAAAGTGTATTTATTAATAAAATATAATGGAACGAAATGAAATGAAAAATAGGTTATTCTAGGACAAGGTCCCTTTAGAACAATTACAATGATAATTTTAATTTTATAATAACATTTATTGGCCATTAAACAGAGTGGCCACATTTATTTATAACTTATTTACAGAGATAAAATGCTTTTATCTGGATAGCCGGAACAATAGAGTCTAGATCGGGAACATGCTGATGTACCTTGCGCTGGTGGCAGAGAAATATTGTTCAAAAATTTATATATGATTCAAAATATTATTTATAATAGTATATTAAAAGTTAGGGACTAGGGAAAAATACGTTACTATCTATAAATATTTGAAATCAACAGACAAAAATGTATAACAGAGACGTAATTATGACAAAATATATTAGTAAGGTCTACAAATTTTAAGGCATGGAAACTAATTGGTATTTTTTTTAACATAAAAAAATTCAGTGACCATTAAAAAAGAAAATAGACATTCATTTGTTTCATAGTATGAAAAATCAAGGATTCAAAGGGAGTTTTGTTTCCTCAGAAGAAACGTAATAAAGCAATTATGAGGCCACAAGAGGAAAGTCTATTGAGTTAAAATATTTTCACAAATGTTTAATTATGATCAATTAGATATTGCAGACTAAAAAGTTCTGGGTTGAGTGATAAAGTTTTAAGTGATTATGATAATTACTGGAAGAAGCCATCCCAATCAACTTTGAACTGTAACCGAGTCTCTACTAACAAGTATTTAATAATTATTATACAAATTTTTATTTCATGTGTTTTAATATCTAAATTAAATTAAGATTATATCTGTTAAATATTAAATTATTTTTATTTTAT
>NW_027106613.1:18722-26112 GCF_000696795.3 Halyomorpha halys
AATTTCTTCTATATAATTCTTTCCTAAATTTAAAACTTGTTCTAACCACTTTTCTTTCTATCATTTACATTTCAAAACTCTAAACAGAAAAGGAAGGTGGGTTCTGTCAAGATCAAATTTGTTTTTAAATAAAATAATTTTCTTTAAAATAAAAACATTACAATATATATACACATCATTAATTAATTATTTTTTCGAAAGTATCCGTTTTGGATGGTTTCCATTTGTTTTTCCTTTTAATATAAAATATACGGGTGAGACGTTACTAAACTACAGTATCTAGAAAGCAGTTTTTCGAGCGCATAAACGAAAGTAGTTTACAGAATCTGATGGAATTGATATCAGACCCATTTTACACTAATCCCCAACTTTCCTCTCGATCTAGGCCAAATGGGACGAGCCATTTTCGAAATATTGGCGTTTCAAGGAAAATGCGTTTATGCACGCGTGAGCTAAAGTAGTTTATGGAATCTGATAAAATAAGCATAGAGTCAAGTCTGGTTGGTACCAGCAAAATTTCATCAAAATCCGATAAATGATTTGATCGATTATAACTTAACACAAATTGGACCGATAGACCGATAGACAGATAGTCGCGGAGTCAAATTTGTTTCCTGAAGTCAAAACGTAAAATACGAGTGACAACTTTCGATCCTTAGGATGTATATTTCGATACACCCTTGAGCACAAAATGTGAGTTTCAAAACCTTTTTTTATTGAATTTAGAGGTTTTTCATGCTTACTACGAAATTTGAGATTATTATTTTTTGAAATTACTATAAAAGTGGAAACTGTAAGTTCTTATTTATATCGTCCATGTATTTTAAATTTCGATAATTTTTTTTTTAAATAATTTATTTATTGATTGTTTTTATAAAATATTTTGTATCCAAGTTAAGTCTTAAAACACTCTTTTTTTTTTTAAATATTTATTAATTCCATAATAATTAAATATTAAAATATTATTTTAAGCCCAACGTTTAGGCCGATTCGGCCCTGCTCCTGAACAATATATTAAATAAGTTTTTATTTTATATTAATTTTTATCAAACAAAATTATTACTAATAAATTAGCAAACCTTATATATAAATTTACACCTTACATCCCTTACTTAAAAAACTATTTTTGTTGCAGGCTATTCTGTCTAAGTAGACATATACTTGGAAGGAATAGCCTGAAGTAATCTAAAAAGTATATGGAAATTGAAAGTAATCTAAAAAATATATACTTCTAATACAAAGTTTATGACTCTCAATTATTTGGGCTGTCTGTAGCTAAGGTAGTTGAGGCGTAGGTCTTTGAAACCAAGTGAACAAGTGGCGGTTTGAATCTGGGCTAAAGGGTTGACTTTTATTTCTGTGCTGGTCCTACGAAATATAAAGTTCTCCCCTTCCCCACTGTGGTTAGAATAGAATGGTATCCTGTAGATAACCCTCAGTATGTGAGAAATTCCCAAGATGGGGGTCAAAAAATGATTTTTAAAAAACTATTAGTATTGTCCAAGGAAGAAGATTTAAAAAAAAAAATTCATAATATCCATCATGATCTTAATATTGCCAATGAATAGTCAGCACGCTGAAAAGTTTCAGTATACAAAAACGGTAATAATGTTATTTTAACTTGTTCATATAAAATAGCACAAAATTGTTATTGTGCTAGCATCGTTGTTGAGGTACTCTGTATATCTAAACTAAAGTATTGGAAGCGGAGATAGAAATTTAAAGCCAACTCGGACCAACATGAACTTTGAGTCTTATTAAATTTGCACTCAAAGGTTTAACAACGATGCTTCCTTGACGTGGTCTAGTCAAGGAAGCATCATCACGTATAGTCAAGTCACGTACTTCGTACCTCGAAGTACCTACACAGTGAAATTCACAAAGTCCCTTTTTGGCTTCGTCAATACTTGAAGCCCTGGATAAAATGGCACCCAAGTTTTTAATGCGGTGAAACTTCTGTTAACGAACAAAGAAAACACCTCTTAACGGATAATTTTATTAAGGTGCACATTTAATGGATACTAATCCCTCAATTAGGAAACCCATAAACTCTGAGCGCGGCACTAGCACTTTTTTATTCACTTCACTATAACAGGCACAAGTCCTAAAATATTAATGTATAAACTCACAATACTTAACTGAATTTTAGAGTCTCGAGTTTTAGAGAAAATGTATCTAAGATGTATTAATTGTATACTATATCATTATATTAAATAAAGCATATTCATTGCTAATTAATATACTTATACCATTATTCCTATTTTTTGATTAGGATTCACATCATGAATATCAAAACCGTTTTTATTTACCGATATAATCAATTTAATGTTCAACCAGAGTTATAATCTGCAGGGTTTTTTCAAATATTAAAAAAAAAATCTTGTAGAATTCTATAAAAACTTAATGTTTTTATTCAAATAAAAAAATTAAAACATTTGAGACTAAATAGTTTTGGTTTACGATGAAGGGTAAAGGTGATTTCATAGGATTTATTTTTAATTCCATTCTTTGATGGCTGTAATATGGGATTGGAGAGTCTGGGATTCAATTAAAGAGCTATTATTAACGGCGAGCACACATGTATCATCGTGGTGAAGATAATGTTAGGATTGGTTGAAATATCAGCTGTATAAACGGTGTTGAGGATGGGACCGAGGACACAACCTTGAGGGACAGCAGTAGACTGAGAATAGAGGGATGAATAGGAACCATTGTGGTTTACTTGGAATAATCTACCAGAGAGAAAGGAACGGATAATCAGAAAGTTTGTGGGAGGTAGGTATTGACGGAGTTTGTAAAGTACTCCAGTTGTAGGGTGCCAGACTCGATCAAAAGCCTGTTCTACATCGAAAAAGACTCCCGCGCAGTACATTCCGCGCTCCAAAGAAGACAACGTCAATTACACAATGACATTGCTGGATAGCGGAGTGGGATGTTCGGAATCCAAACTAGTGATACTTCACAAGTTAAATATAAAAATCAGAATTATTTGTTTTAAAAAAATGTTGGAAATAAAATGCTGATAGTCGCAAGCTGTAATATCTCAAAGTTCGTAAAAATATGCCATTCAAAAAAAAATAATCGTTACGAAAGAATTTCCGAAATAAGAAAAAACTAGATGAGTAACCAGCAAAAAGGTTTTTGAGGCGAAATGTCCCAAAAATAAAGTTTTAATTTTTTTCTAACCCAGTTAAAAATTCAGGTTTGTTTGGAATTACAATATATCGCAGCTTAGTGACGATATATAAATAATTATCTTATTTAATTTTTGATTTTCTTTTAATCAGACCCTTCATTTCTCCCCTCAGAATTGTCATCCTATAGGCAACCTATTCTAACCAAAGTTGGAGGATCCAGTTTTCATTTTGTGGAACGAAATTAAAAAAACAACTTGCCCAGGCCGGAATCGAGCCGGCTAGAACGGCCTCTCTGCTGACTGATCTATGCTGACTGATCTATGCTGGTCTGTGTTACTGTTACTGCGGTGTGCGTGTTGGCTCGGAGAATCGTGGTTCAACTAATTGGTTCTATACAGGATCCCATACTCATAATTGGGGATCAACACGTCAGCAATAAACGGTTTAAGATGTAAAGAAGATGCTCCAACCAAGTTGATTTATTTGTTTAATAGGATTTGAGTCAAGAGGAGTCTGTCTAATTTGTGTTTAAATATATTACGGAGGAGTGACAGACGACATTCCGTTCCACGCAGTCTAAGTAATAATAGGAGCTAGAATGCTTTTAGAATTATTTCCAAAACTTCTAGAGGACAAAGTTCAGAAAGAGCTATTTCGTTCTGAGAAACTTGAGTCAGCTCCAACGCTATAATTAGGGTTTAGCTTAACCTAAAGAATAAGATGGCTGTAAAGAGACAAAGAAGATAAGTTAATTTCTTATTCTCGTATTCTGAGAACTAATATAAGTTAAGTTTGAAATATTTATAAATTATCAGTATTATTAACTTTACTATTAAATTTTTTTTATCATTGGGTTATAGATATACATCAAGATATCATTCGAAGATTAAAAAACATAACCCTAAGTGAAGTGATTTATTTTTTCTTTGAGAAGTGTCTTCAGTGTAGATTTTTTAATGTTTATTCTTATAAATATATTTAAAATTGTATAAACACGCATACACACGATATATATGTGCAAGGATTTTAGGAGGCTGATCTTTGTTTAATAAATATCATAATTATTTTGAAAATGGTTATATTTCTAACAAAAATATATATTTATAACAGGACCGCTGGAAGATACATCTAGTACGTCTCCATCCTACTATACTATAATTTGTGTTGCTACTAAATTCAATAGTTGTATAACTATGTAACTCCAGTATTATCAATTTTATATAAATTAATGTTAATTATTAATCAACATGATTTTCTTTCATAAGCTCTCGTATAAATTGAAATATGCCTTATTTGTAAATGAATGTAATGAACTTAGTTATTTTCAACTAGGAGGGTATGAAAAAAAAGTTATTTTGAACTCTAAAACTTCAATTGATAAATAGAACATCCTGCGTGTAGATTAAGGTAAATTGGTGAACACTAATTAGCCAAATTAGCAGTACAATGAACGTAACGAATGATTCGATGTGATACAATGCACAGTGTAACTAATGGAAAAAATCAATAAACTCTAGTTAATTTTAAATAAACATTTTTTATTTGATGAAAATAATTTAAAAGAATTTATTATTGATAGTTAAAGGATTTTTTTTTTTATTTGTTGCCTTCTTATTTACTTATTATTTGTTTTTCAAATTATTTGTCTACCTTTGTTGTTTTTGGTTTTAATTCAAACTTTTACATATGTATATAAACAATAATTGTTCTTTGTTGTTAATTATTTGTAGTTTATTTGTGTAGAATTATTATTATTCATATTATTAGAAGTTTACAAATGGATCATTAAGGTCTTTATATTATATTATATTATTATTATTATATTAGATTATATTTGTAACAAAATAGGGAGCATTGACGATTTTACGAAGGATTTTGGGTTGTAAGGATTGGATATCAGAGCAATCCGAAGGATTATTTATTTATTGCTAGAGAATTTATTTTTTGCCTTCTTATTTACCTAATATTTTTAAAAAGTTATATTTTTAAAAGTTGTATATAAACAGTAATTGTACGTTTTTGTTAATTATTTTTAGTTCATTTGTATTAAACATTTTTATTATTATAAGTCACCTTATGAAGTATGAGATGATATATGATTTTGTTTTATCTGTTTTCTTTCCTTTTTTTAATTTTATATATTCTGTTAAATATTGTTGTTTAAGTTTTTTCCCCTCCGATTCATTATTTTTATTACATTTTATAATGTTCTATAAGTTCATTTTTATTTTTAAAATTTTATATTATACCCTAAGGGCCTAAAGTTCCTTGTCGATGCTTCTAATATTATTCTGAAAGGACTAGTCCCATAATAAATAAAGAATATTATTATAATGGTGCCATATTATTTTTAAAAAAACTAAACTTCCAGTATAAAAGCTAAGAAAGACTTTTAGAGAGACGGACACCACCTCCCAACCTACGTAACTGAAGTTGGTACCACCTGCCGCATCACGGTTCAGGACGCAATGCACATAAATGGCCACGTAGGGACTAAGCCAGATCGATGGGAGATGGTTCTATTTAGGTCCCAACACAGTTGAGGTATTCGACTAATTGAATGCCAACGCGGTACAATTCATTAATGCCATCTCGCTCAGACAGAGCGTTAATAGAGCTTTCGCAAATTTCAAAACGTTTAGGACAATATTGCAACAGGTATCAAATTTTATGTGCAACGATTGAAAGTATATAGAACAACGATATATACAATAGAGAAGAGATTGATTCATTTTTGGCCGTTTAATGAAATTAAAATTAGCAATTATTTGAGGAAGTAGCTGAAATGGGAATCTTGTCTCAAATATTGAAACAGCATTCCAGTTTTTTGTATATTTGTACACGGATTATCAATTATTAAGAGCAATTCCAATATCCTTTTCTATGGATCTTATTTTACTACTATTCCAATATATACCAAATTCAATAGTCAATTTTTTTTTAATATTCAGTTATAAATATTTACAACTGTATTAAAAATATATACAACAAGTAAATTTGATGTTAGTAATACAATTGTATGTTATATGTGGATAATAATTGATAGAACAGAAGATCTCGAGGCCAGTCCTTTACGAAGGTTGTTATGTGACAAAACTAAAAACATGTTGATTCAGCCAGGATTTTTTTTCTCATAACCCTGAAGAAAGAACTAAATTTCGCTCGTACTGAAAGATAAGTATTTTGCTAAATAAAACATATTTCGCCCATCCATTTTCCTACTGGCCTTTACCTCGTCGAGTTTACGAAAAATAAGTTCTATCCTGTGATAAGGTAAGTTTTCCTCTGTGACGGATTCGAGCATTGACAAAGTTAACAATGGCCCACGGTCGAGGAGTTTCAAGTTTATCATCAACTTCACAGTTATTTTAACAAGAAAAGTTTTACGTATAGTAATCCCTGGTTCGTTGAAACGCGAAGTATTATTCAGTTTGGCAGAAAGTTGATTCTGCTACAGAAGTGGGTGAAATATTATCAGGGTTTCTAAGATAATTTTAAATATATCGACTATTTTTCTAAATGTTAAATAGATAGAAATAAACAAGTAGTTTATTAATTGGAATTTATGGATTTTAAGACTTGATAGTAGCGATAGATTCTAGATTAGAGTTCTATTCGCTACTAAAGAAGTAATCCTTTCTTGTCTTCTTTTTTGTCTTATGATTTCCTCTTGTGAGATTGTGACATGTATTCCAATCGATTTTACTCATTTGATCGATTTTTTCAATAACGACTATAACGATTCTAATTAAATGCGATGTAGAAAACAAGTAAAATTAAATGATCTTTAAAATCAGCTAGGTCTCATTCTTGACAGTGCTTCGATATATAATTTTCGAACATCATCCTTTAAGGTACATTAAATTTTGTTTATATTAAATAATTAACCATTGTTAATAGTAATAAATTTATAGATATGAATTGAATTTTATTGTTAACTGAACTAGAAAAGTTTAAAGACAGGGAAATACGAGAGTCCAATCTCATTTAAATGTATACGCCTTTGTTACATTTTATTTAAGATAAACATAATAAGAACAGTCTTGTATGGAGGGCTATCTGCAGGACTAGAGTTGAGACTGAAGAGACTCATGAATTGCTTTGTCAGATTTATCTTTGGGTTCCCTAGGCGCTCTCAAGTCTCCCGCTGGTATTCCGAGTTGAAGTGGCTCTATCCAACCTCCCGAAGGCAATACCTCTTGGTGTTTTTCTATTCCAAGTTCTTAACATCAAAAAACCTACTTATATCCTAG
>NW_027106613.1:26347-36371 GCF_000696795.3 Halyomorpha halys
TATTGATTAACATTATAAACAGTAGTAAAGCCAATATACCAATGTAATTTCATTCTACTATCTGAAAATTTTTAAACGCTCGCCAGATAAAAATCTCACTATATGAACCCTGTATTTATTCTTACGGGACATATGTCCCAGAATAAAGTTATTTTTTCATTTCTTTTCCTATTCTTAAACAGTTTATTGTTGAAAAGAATTTGATATTTGTTATTCGTACCTCGAGACACCCTAAATTCCAATTAAAACCATAAATTTAAATTACACGAATAATGTTCAGTATACATTACCGAACTCTACCCGATAGCACCAGACCTCCATTATTGCCTTTCAAAGGCTGGAAAGACATTGTAATAATTTTTGATTAATTGAGGTCACTAGAAAGTTTAGAAAACATATACATCATATCCTCATAAGCATCCAATCTTTCCTCTTAAAGCTATTAGATCAAGCTAAGTTCATAAATTTTATATGGGTTCCTAATCAGATTGGCATTGCTGGCAGCGAGCTTCCGGACTAAGCTGTCAGGGAGGCACTCACACTCCTTGGCCGAGGTAACGCCGTTCTTACCCGATCAGAACTCAATAAGGCCTCTTCAAATAAAAATATCGGAAAGATTTGGGTTCAGATCTCTCCCAGTAAATTAAAAGAAATCAAAATACATTCTACTATATCGGCCGCAGGGAGGAAGTTGCTCTAACCCGCTTGGGAATAGAATACACTGTCCTCACGTACTCTTATATGGTTAGAAAAATGTCATCATCAACGTGCCAATATTGTCAGTACATTCGCTACATTAGGATTAAACATATTTTTAAAGAATACCCTCACTATTTACCAACAATAAACAGAATAGGACTGCCCCAAAATTTATCTGACGCTCTTACAGATGAGGGTGGTAAAGTTACAGTGGCGAATCTCTTCATTGTTAAAATTCTCAATTTTGTTACTACGTCTTATTATATTTATGAAAAATCATCCAGTAAATAACCTATAATATTAAAATTTTAATTTGGAATCATGTACATGTATGTGTGAGTGAATGTCTGTGTAGTTTTATGATTATAAAAATCCATAGCAGTTGATGAGCAAAAGGTTTTACGCCATTAAAAAAAGCCAAATAAACAACCTTAAAATACGATTATTTTTATTTTTTATTCTGCTGCATCAGGAATTGTTTAGAGAAATTGTTTTGGGTCGCTTTGGAGAATTAGTTGAAGGGACCGGGGCCCACTCACCGGGGAAAGGATCAACCCTCTTCAACTAACGATGTAAGCTCAGCCGAGTTAACAAACAACACAGCGACCACTAACGAACTCGCTAAAAATAGTTCTTAGCAGCTTGTATCACGATTGACCTATAGCCGGTCGTGATATCTTATCCTTTAGGATAAGATGAATATTGGACAATCATTCGGAAAAATACTCAGGAAAGTAGATATTGAAGTAGTATCTGAAATCTTCTTTATTCGTTCCTTTTTTTAATAATTTTTCCCTATCTCTCTATTTTTCATCGATATTTTCCGAATTATTTCATCAGTTCGTTTACAACCTTAGATTTCCATAAAGGAATACGAGTAGTTGTCTTCAATTACTATTATTCTTAAAAATTGATGCGCATAATGATAAATTATTTTCTTTTAATGAGATTTTTCTAAAATATTTTGCGCTCCAGTCTGAAATATCCATCTGCTAAGATTAAATATTTAGTTATTAATTATCTGATAAAAATTCTGAGCCGTTTAGATGTAATTTTACTCTGCTTGATGAGATATACAGATTTTTTCGTGGTTAAGAATCCTAACTGAAAATATTAATTAAGGATCTAAAAACTAGGGAAAAAATACCTATGAAGGGAATGTCTGTTACATTTTGTTTTATAGTTTATTTATTGTTATTAACAACTGTATAAAAATATATACAAGTAGGTGACATAGTGCCATGATACAAACATGTGAAGAAACTACCCATTGATAGAACTCCAATAATATTTCTAGAGGATAAGATCTCGAGGCCATCTTTTTTTCAGACGCCTAGAAGGATTATTAGGTAATGAAGGAAAAGCCAGGTTAGAAAGAAGTGGATTTGGGTGGTTGGGAAGTTTATTATGGAAGGATCGGTATCTGGTTCTAGCCAAATGAAACATTGAGGTCCTGATGGATGACTTGATTCGTGACAAAGTAAGGATCATTAAAGAATTTATGTAGGATTTTGAACTGTAAGGATTACATTCGGGAGGAATTTGATGGTTTAGAGGAGCCAAAGCTCAACTCCGTATGTCCAGATAGGCCTTATAATAGTCATATAGATCAGTCTTTTGTAATGGATTGGAAGTTTAAGCCGTTTATCTAGTTCATGTTGTAATAGTCGGAATCGACGAGCAGTCTCTTGTCTTTTCAGTCTTTTGGATTCCTTTATTCTTGAAACGAATTATAACACAATGATCTATATGATTAAGCCAAAGGGTTGTACAATAGGGGTTATTTATCAGTTAAATTAATTTTGAGTATTGATTTAACTGGGGTTGTATAAAATAAAATATATTACAATTTTACTTGGTGGTTGATTTGTGAGCTAGTGAGGTTTTGATTGATCTTGGCGACTTGTTCTTGTATCCTGCCTTTCCCTCATCCTGATTCTGCCCTTCTGTCCCTCTGCCTGGCTGCTGTTTGAAACTATTCACTAATCCTGAATGGTTGAGCTCAGCCAGAAAATGATGTGGCTGTGATGGAGATTGTGGTCACTCTTCAATGTACCTGTTCTGTCTCATTGGATACTTATGCTCTTGATGTCTTATTAAAAATTTTCGAGGGGCGTCTTCCTCAAACATAACGATTAGCATTAAGATAGGCAACTGCAGTGGTCCAACGGTAGAGAATACGTATTATTGTTATGCACTCTAGGTCTGTCACCACTGGATTTTTGATCTTCTGTGATGTCAAGCAAAATTTTTATCAAGCCCGATCAACTATCTTAATTCTTTACCAAGATAATTGAAACTTACGAAAGAATAACTTTAATGCGCAAGGTAATGCGCATTTTCAACAACACTACATATGGATGTCAATTTAGTTCACATAGATATATAACAAAACACACACGAGAAGGTCTCATAACAAAGCGTTAATGACATAACTCCATTAGAAAATTTATTTCTTACTTTGAGATCTTTTATTCAAATTTTAAAAACTTAATCTATAAACAACTTTTAAATTGGTAATCAAAATAATGATAATATTATTGGTTCACTTTTAAATGAAAAATGAAACGGTAGTTTTATTAAAATTGATAATTAATCACAAGAGCAGCTTAATATTTAGCGTCGTTTATTTTGCTAAAAAAAACATATTTTAGTTACACGATCATTGCAACAGAAATTTTTATTCTTAACACAAAATAAGAATTATTAGGTTATGTATAAAATATTAAAGGCGATTGAAGTTTTGTTAGTTGATAGATCACGTCAGCTTGTTTTGAAGTTAGTTGAAGATTTAAAAAATATATTTTCATTTTTTTTTTAAATAAATGAAAATCACATTCATTAGCGTAAAAAAAATAGAAATTAAACTATTTTACAAATTTTAACTTTAATCATAAACTCAAGTTATAAGCTCTAAACATTTTTTATCCATAACTCATAAATTTCATAGGTTGAAATCTAAAATGAAATCCATTTCATTCCATCACGTACACTTTTCGAAAATTCATTAGTAATTCTAGTTTCTTAGCACAAAAATCAAGAAAAGCTACTTGGCCGATCATCTTAAAAATTTTATTGTATCAAAAAAACCTAATTATGTACCAAATGTCACAAATAGGACTTGCCTAGGTCAATTTTAATTTAATAAATAAGTCATTATATCTGTATTTGTTTAAATATATTACAGTGACTTATTATTGTTTTCAAATTTAACAAATGTATACTTCATTATTATCGAAAAAGTTGGGAAAATTTGTTTCTCCAACAGTACGAAAACATTTGAATTTGTTTAAAGTATACAAGAATTATATAGAATTGATAAGATAGGATAGGGAAAGATGAAAGAATGATCTAGAAAAGTGTATAAGTAATTATATTCACCGGCAGGTGAGAAAAAATTCAATTTTTTTTTCTGCGTTATTATATGATTAAGCGTTTAATTTAATTGAAAAAATCTACATACATTAAATTAATGACAAAATTACTAAAAATTTCAACTAAAGAGACATTTTTTTATAGCTTGGTTTTAAAAGGACCAATTTCAATCTTTTCATATTTTGAGTTTTTTATACTAAAAGTTTTCAATTTCTTCAAAATATAAACTAAAAGGACTGAAGATTTACTAAATTTAAAAGCTCATCTAACACGACTCCCCACAAGGGATACCACTTTGAATGAATAAGTATACTTATGCAGTTTTATTGTTTTTAGCATACCTCATAATTCTTTTTTTTTTTTACTGTATGATAAGTGATATAAATGTATTACATATGTACGATAACAAATAACTCCTTCGAATCAAAGAAACAAACTATGACTTATAAGTCATAGTATTATATAACACGTAATATATTACTTGCACATCAATGTAGGAGCTCTTTAAAAATCCAGAACCCATTCAGAGTACCCATAACAAGAGTCATCAAATCCGATCGTAAAATTCCTATCGGGCCGTTATAATTAGCCATTTTCTTTCCGTTTTAGGACAGAAGTTGTTTTAGTAAGGATATGAAAGGTAATGTGAATAATAGATTTTAATCCAGCGGGGTGTGAAATTGCGAAAGTTGAATGGGCCTGGAGCGGGCTGGAGTGGGATTACTCCAGGGGACTGTAAAGCCTTCACAGTTACCTCACTACGGTCTCTCCTCTTCAGGAATTTATGAGAGCTCCAGGCCTCCTCCACGTGTCCACGGGCTAATGCCTTTCTTCCTCACATTCAATTTTGCCAAAAAAAAAAAATAATGAAACCAGCTTCTCTCTAATTGCAACGACCCAGTTTACCTCTAATAATTACTTCAGTGTTAGCCTAATTAACTCCAGGTAACTCGAAGGAGATAGATATTAGAAGTTAATTTTAGAATTGGTTAGGCCTCTCGTCTACTGGGGCAAAAAGTTGCGAAATCAATTCGTCCAAATTCGAATCAGGCGATCAATTCAAAGATGTGGCTCTGTGGGTAATCGTGTCCTATAGGATTATCTTTCGTCCGAACAAGTGGGATTTAGTTGCGATCACAGAGAGGCAAACTAAAGAATATATCGAAATATGTCTTTTCTCATTCAAAAATTCACCGAACTTGTTTCCTTTTGCGTAAATGTTTCACTATTGCCTTTGCCTAAAACGTCTATTAAAAAAATGTGATAATTACAAAGTGAAAATCCTTGATCAGAAAAACTGTTCTTAAGTACCATCTAGTCTACTACGTATGCTGAGGCAATGGACCATAGGCTTTCGCACGAATTCGTTGCTTCGCAGCACCCAGTGGACAAGAAGCCTTAGACAGCTTAATCATTGACAGTTTAAGTTCATCAAGGTGCTTTCGCTTAAATCAAGTGAGAGGATTGAAAAATGAAATAAAATATAAATTTTAATATCGGTAAGCTTTACTCTATAGTTTAGTCAGTTAAAAATTATCATTTATTCGATAAATTAGCATTATAAACACATTATTTCAAAAATGAATCTTTGAATGACAATTTAATCGAAAAAAATTGTGAATTGGTAAGAACACGTTACAGTAGTTTCCAACTCGTTGAGGTCTACGTACCGCTAATCCATATATTAAACCATGCCCGGGCTTACGCCAACATTTATTTTTTTTATATTTTACGTTTTTTCTAATTTCGTAATATTTGTCAGCTATTTGACTTAATCCATAAATAAAGAACTCGTATCGTATTTAAAAATAATAAAACAGGAGTAGATAATAACTTGTAATGTGATGAATCTTGAAAACTCTTATGTTTAAAGGGGGATACTGGCAGTATCTCAGTTTCCTGGAAAGATGAAATGTTTTAAAAAGTCTGTTATCGAAGCATGTTTTAAAACGTTAACTTATTTAAGGTAAATGACCAACAGGAAAAAACGTGGTATATTTATATGGATCGATAAAAGTAGCACGACACTCATGCGAAAACGCCATCTCACCCTGGCTCCCCACAATTAAAACGAAATTTGATGATAATTGCCGACAATTATTTTAGGAAAGGGGGGCGCGTAATTCTCACTGTCACAACGGGAGCACACGGCGTAGGCGTGATGAATTAAAATCTGATATCAATCAGGCATGTACTAAATCACTGAAACTATGCTCAATTTTCATTGTTTGTCTCTTTGCTTTTTAATGCGGCATCCCTTGTGGGGAGTTACTATTATAGCAAAAACTGACAAAAGCATCTTTGTAGGTAAAGAATATTTTATATATTATATAGTAAATAATGATTCAGTGGAAGATATAAATAAATTATTATTATTGCCAACCCTTTAAATTTACGCATGGACTTATAGAAAATTTTATTTTATACTTATTAATTACATATGAAAACTGCAAATGGATAAATTAATAGAAGCCACCGAATTTCCAACTCTTCGTTCATGTAGAATAAACATCTGACTTTAAATTGAAGACTTAAACTGATTTACACACTTCACAGATAAAAATTTAAAGTATACACTAAGACGGAACGTTTCTCATTCTATACATATTTCGACTCAGATCTCGGGTTTTCTGCACTGCAAACTATGATATCCTTATAAATCCTTTAATATACCTAACTCAAGAAGGCTTATAAAACAATAAACATAGAGTGAAATAATAAAAACGCTTACTTACTGATAGAAGTTAATCAGGAAATTATGACTGGCTATTGTCACAAACGATTTCAGACACCACTTACTAGTCTAAAGTGAGAATGGACAATTTATTTCTGTGAAAACTAAAATAAAACTGATTAGGACAGGCAGTTTGGAGATTTGATGCCCCCGGAAAATATCGTCTTGATAAAACTGGACTGAAATAAAAGAGAGAAGATAAAATGTCTTATTAAAAAATAATACGATCTGATACGTCAATTCATATCTCATATCAATGTATATGATATATAATCAGATGTATATGTTAACGAAAAAAGTAAATGAATCAAAAAATGGATCAAATGGTATAAAAGATCTAATGGAGGTAATTAATTTATAAATTGATCCAGTGTACTTTTATATGTCAAGTAAAAATAAAAACATTTTGATAGATCAAAAATACGAATTTTAGTGAAATAAAGTGAATATAAAACGCAAATAAATTCATTAATAAAAATCGACTTATTTATTAAAAAAAAAATAAGCCTTGATTTCAGTTTTAAGCAAACTCTTTTGAGGGTATTACATTGGAATGGAAACATGAATAGAATACTAAAGACCTATTTAAAAATGGATGGTTAAAGGAATCTAATCGACAGTAAAAAAATGATTTTCATCGAAAGAACACCCCTCCGGATCTGATCCGAATGAAGCGCGGGACACACTTTTAAATAGACCTACTTAATGGAAATGGTTCTGTTAGTTCCTAATTTTTAGATGAAGTCGGAACTCTTATTTATAATGTCATAATATAGAACCTAGTTCTGATAGGCTGAGAGTCGAGTATGGGTATACAATTAAATTTAAAAAAATTAAATCCATGTATATCAACGAAAATTTAATAAAATATATTAAATGGAGCTCTTGAAATTATCGTAGTGTGCTTACATAAAAAACCAATCAAATTTAGAATATTTATATTAGAATTATTTAGGCACCCTTTTGCCTAAATACTTTCAATATAAATATGTATATTGAGTGGAATATGTACGAATAATTTAGAAATTATACAAACGTTTCCAAAGTTGTATAGGTTAGTGAGCTAGTAGTTATCACTACTTTTGTGTAATTACAGAAAAAAAAATCTAATGGGCAGAGAACGTGAAAAGTATGAACGAAAATTTTTTATTTTTTTCAGGGTTCAACGAGTATGAATTTTGTTCCTGCCAATAATACTGTAATTTAGCAAAAGGTAACGGTGGCTTAATACAATCGTGTAAGATCGGGCTGTCTCGGCTTTTACCTTCGAATCGGATATTGCTATTTTCTTTTTTTCTCCTTTGTTTATTCATAAACTTTTTTAATATACTGTATTTATCTATTGTTTATTATTGCTTACAATGAAAACTGATTACTTTTTTAATAAACAAAGTTAAAGGAGGTTTTTAGTCGTTTAAGCCCTGTCAGAGTATTTCATGGAGGATAAGACCTAGCCGATATTGAAGGTCTTTTAATTCTGAACTGATATAGAGAGTTTAATCAAAATTATTTTTAGTACTTTGTAAAAAAATCGAAAAAATGTTCATTTTGTGAGACCAATTTTTTGGGGGAGATTCAGGGTACCTCAAAACATGTATTTCAAAAACTATAATTCAAAATTTTGCGCGATCGCAATAAATTCCCTTAATATTTATATTCCATATACACAAGTAAACGAAATTTGTAAACAATGGCAAGAAGAGATAAATATTTTATGATGAGCTGTATATAGTTGACCGTAGATTACTAATTGGAGAAGATTGCTGGGGGTGCTGTCAGCAAAGAAACAACATAAATAAATATTTTTATAAAAAATATTTTTTGTTTATTTATGTCGTTTCTTTGCTGACCGCACACCCCGACCATCTTGTCCAATCAATAAATATTTTATTTTCAAAGAGCTTAAACAAAAATTGGATTTTATACGAATATACATCTAATTTAGATAATTTGTTGAAATATAAATTTTTAAAAATACATACAAGGAAATAAAACTATAAAATATAATTAAATAGATATAAACTAAAATAAATATTTCATATACATATAACTTATTATCTATGTATTAAATTAAATATTATAAAGTGTTTAAATAAAATAAATTTTATCCAATTTTAGTTCCTAAACAGTTTATATTTCTTCATAAGTTCGACGTTTCGGCCAATTCGGCCATCCCCAAGGAAAATCTTAATATATTTTATTAACCACAACAATTTATAAAACAAAATATGGAGGCTATTCTGCCTAGGTCATTAATTTCATTCCACAATTACATATTTTCTCATTTCTTCATGTTAAATTAAAAATTATAACGAAGTGTAGATAGCTGACCGTAGATTACTGATTGGAGAAGATGGTCAGGAGGTGCGGCCAGCAAAAAACAACAGAAATAAACAAAAAAATGCAGTGGTAAAAAAAAAAAATAATAATAATAATAATAAAACAGTCATGCATAAATAAATATTTTTTTGTTTATTTATGTTGTTCTTTACTGACCGCACCCCTCATCACCTTCTCCAATCAATTAAAAATTATAACTTTTTATAACAATTAATTTTTACTATTATATTATATTTGTGATAAATTATAATAATGTGATTATTTAAACAATAATAATCAGTCACAAGAATATGTAAAGATTATATATTAAATATTTGATTCTTTTTACTGAATGCATTTAGCTCAATTTATACAATTTTCCCGATTCTTCCAGATCTCATATCTCAGTTACTTGTGGTAGTTGGTGTTTCTCAGAGAATCAAGAATTATAATTTTATTAACTGTTACACCTTTAACATTGGCACCAAAATCATCCATGTTGCTCCCTGGCATTCGGTATCAGAGATTATTAGTATACTCTAATGGACTCTCATGTTTAATTCTCTACCACCGGAACTTATTAACTTGTATTAAAATCGTTAAATAATTAAAAGAATTATAAACTCTGTTAAAAACAATATCTTATTATATTTATAATCTTTACATTTTCTTGAGACTGGTTATAATTTATTTAAAATAAATAATTCAATTTTTATCCATTTTTGTCTCAACACATTTTATTTTTGTTATAAGTCCGACGTTTCGGCCAATCCGGCCATCATCTGAATACAATTTTGGAAATAAAAATATTTAAACACTCAACTTCATGCAGGTTATTCTGCCCAGGTTAGAAATTGTTGTGAACTGGGCAGAATAACCTGCATGAAGTTGAGTGTT
>NW_027106613.1:37071-37486 GCF_000696795.3 Halyomorpha halys
CAACCTAATGTATTTAGGCAGCATATATGAATAAAGTATTTCTCTCTCTTTTATTATGTATAAATAAGTGAGAAATTTGTATATTGGGGGAATGTTTTAAAGGGAAACAAAGACGACCTAGAAGCTGCCCGTGATATAATGTCAAAGGGCACGCTAGTCTGTAGACCGCCAGTCCCTGCGTCAATTAAACCGTCCCAAGTTTCCTCGAGGAATTAACTCCTTAAAACTAGCCAAATTGGCAACCTAACTAGTTTGTTACAGATCTCAACAATCCATCTTAAAACTGCCAAATGTCAAACTTTTTTATTGTATCCTATTTTGTTTTTAATATTACATAAAATGTATAAATAATACAGGTATACGAAATGAATTAAAAATTTTTTTTTTTTTTTAATAATTTATTTATTGATATTTA
>NW_027106613.1:39106-44011 GCF_000696795.3 Halyomorpha halys
CAGTCCTGGGTGCCAGACTCGATCAAAAGCCTGTTCTACATCAAGAAAGACTCCCGAGCAGTACACTCCGCGCTCCAATTATTAAAAAAAAAAAAATTAAATTAAAATCCGTACCGCTACAACCTAATGAAGAGTCAGGGATTCAGTAATTTGTAAGGAAGTACTGTTACTAGACCAACGGTTGTACAAGGAGGTGATTTGGTCAGAATCTCGCTCGACCGCCAGATTTCTACCCAATTAAGGGTTCCCAATTTAAGAGGCTGGGTGGACGTCAGTAGGGCTCCAGAGGCCACAGGAGTTGGCTCACGGAAAACAATTTTCTGCCCAGCCGGATTCGAACTCGGGTCCTTGGATTTGATTTAGCAGTTTTATAATCTCAAGAAAAAATTTAACTCCTTTAAATTTTTTTAAATTTAGTTATCCATTGCTATTTACAACTGTACATTATAATACATTTAGTAAAAATGATCTCAGTTAAATTGGAGTGTTAGAGACGTGTAGAGAAACTACGCATTGGTAGCACTCTAATGACTTTTTACATTATTAGGTCTCAAGGCCATCTTTTCAGGCGCCTCAGAGGATTGTTAGGAATGGAAGAGGAAGCAAGGTTAGAAACTAGCGGGTTTGAGTGGTTAGGAAGTTTGTAATGGGAGGAATGAATCTGGTTCGGGCTAGATCAGTTACATATGGAACATTAAGTTCTTTATATATGATTTTATTTGTGACAGAGTAAGGAGCATTGAGAATTTTACGAAGGATTTTGGATTGCAATGATTGGATAGGAGAGGAATTCGAAGGTTCAGTGGAGCCCCAAAGCTCAACTCCGTATTACCAGATAGGCCTTATTACATTGATGTAGATCAGTCTTTTGTAATGAATTTGAAGTTCAGACCGTTTGACCGTGGCTATAAAAGTCGAAATCGACGTGAAGTTTCCTGTCTCTTCAGTCTTGTGTGAGGATTCCAGGTTAGTCATTTGTCCAGATGTAGTCCTTTAAAATATTAAAAATTCTTTATGTGATATCGTCATATCGTCTATCTAATGTTTGGTTTTTTATAACATTTCCGTCTTATTTTTTAATATATTCCTTTCATAAGTTTGAGTCAGCACTGCTGTACGTCAGTGGGTTGTTGTGAAATCAAGTGAAATATACTTAAGCAGTCCAGACTCAATTTTATTATGAAAAACACATAATAAGAAATCTGCGTAATTTAGATGATAATACATAGCATATCATGAATAGAATTTTATATATATCCTGATATTTCGCAACTGGTTTTTTTGATGTCGATAAGGCTTTTAACAAAGTCTGACACCAGTCGAGATTTGAAAACTATTCATCAAAATGATACTACCTCATAATTTTATATATATATATATATTTTATTTCATCTTAAACAGCCAAGAGAAGGTTGACCTAGGACCCGCATGTCACAATGAAAGGGAAGATATTGAATTCAATATACGGGGAATGACAATATTAACAAAGTGGCAAAAAAGAATTTGTGTGCCTTTAGATTCAAATTTTTTTTTTTTTCTGATTTTTTATTGAGAAAAATTGACATGTGTCCTAACGTTTCGTTTAATCGGACTTGGGGCTGATAACGAATTTATATCTTGAGCTATATTTTATACCTCGGTTTAGGAAAATTATATCTACATGGTTCTTCCTCCAATTCTTTTATTTTGTTTTTCTTACATTGGATTAAAGGAAAAATATAAGCGTAAAGAATTATAGATTTTCAATCAAATAAGTTTTAAAAAATATTTAAGTAAACCAGCCTTGTGGATTTTTACAGTTCGGTTTAAAGCTCTGTATTTTTTATTAAAATAATCCAATTTCGATGGGTTTTTTATTCATTTAAAATAGGCGAGTCCTTTATACTCGTATTATTATTAATAGCTATGGAATTATTTTATAAAACTTTGTGGATAAATAAAAACAAAATAAAAGATTTTGAGGATGATGTTGGTAATAATCCCATAAAAATATCCTGGTTGAAATAAATCGGGTTATTTAAAAACCTTCATCTAGTCCCCTCAAAATCTGGCTGACCACTGGTCCGTGGATTTTTGAATATTTGGATTTTTTATTTTTTTTATTTATTTATTTTTTATTTTTTTATGGTGAAGCTGAATTTAAAGCCTACAGGCTGTTGTGCCTCCTCAGAACTGATTTATTTTTCGTTCTCGATAGTATTTTCAATAAAGTTTTTTGGGCGCGCTAAATCAAAAAACATTTTTTTTATTAAATTTTTTTGAATTGTATTTTTCGTTTAATCCAATTGGATAAAACGCTTAGGTATATATCATTTTTTCTTTTTCAGTGTAGAATCAAAACAATGTTGATCAAAATCATTGAGTTCATGCCATACACTTCCTCGCATACCTACGTAACCGATGTGGATATTACTCAAAACTATAGGGTCCACCAAGAAAGACTTACTTCACGGTCTCCGAATAAAAAATACTGCTACGTCAACAAAACCCTGGTAAATGTAAAAAGCGCAATTAATATTCAGAGAACAAAAATTGTATTCTGGTTTTCATATGAAATTCTTACGGAATGAATATAAGAATTTCATATTTTCAATAGAATTCAGAATTTTATTTTATAACTTTTTTAATGATAAATGGGATGGATATTTAATGGAAAAATAGTAATGAATGATACAATTAAATTAATAAGTGATAAAGATAATTTTCTAATTGTAAGATAATTACTAAAATAGTTCTTATTTATAGCAAATTAATTATAAGAATTATATTATATTCATGAAAACTATATTATCTAATCGATAAGAAATTTCATTATATATTCTTATATATAGAAATGGGTACATTACGAAATTGAGTAACAAAATGATGAGGAGTAGACGATAGTCGGGATTATTTTAATTTGTTAAATTTGGGTGTGAATATATGTAAAAAAATATGTTGACATATAAAACTGGCAGGATACGGGTCCCACCTTTTTTTTCTTACTTATTCATGCAGCAAACTGCTGACACCCAGAGACAGCAAGTCCTGAACAAACACACGTATTCATATTTTTTGCTTCGGTTATAACGCGATACTCGTCCTCTTTGAAAGGGCTCCACCATTCCCATTCACAGAATAATAAAAGGGCTTATGCTAAAAATTTTTGTCCCCGATTTTTTGTCCCCCGAGTCGGGACTCAAACGATACAAAACGAAACACGACTCGGGGCAAAACAAGCTCCGTTCTTGTGAAAAATATTTTTTTAGTATAAATAACATGTTATGAAAGCAATACGAACAATGTATTATTTTCTGACTAACAAATTCGTGGATTTAAATCTTCTGAATCAATTTCTAAAACGAAAAATTAAAATTAATGCAAGTTGCTTATTTTTTCTGTATTCTTTTATTACGAAATATTTTTATGAAAAGCAGATTTCTCAGGTTCTCAATCATCAAATCAAAATATATTAATTTTTAAGTTATCGGACCTTAATGTTCCCTATTTAACCGATCTAGCCCGAACCAGATATCACTCCTTCCATTATGAACTCCCTAACCAATCAAACCTAGTTTCTAACCTTGCATCCTCTTCCATTCCTCACAATCCTCGAAGGCGCCTGAAAAGAATATAGCCAGTAGACCTGCTAATGTAAAATATCATTAGAGTGCTACCAATGGGTAGTTTCTCTACACGCCTGTAACACTCCATTTTAACTGAGATCAAATTTACTGAATGTATTATATAATAAACAGTTATAAATTTCAATAAAGATATTAAAAAAAAAAAAGTTATCTGGATAAACGCTAACTGATAAGAACGACATATTAGACACTTAAGGCTGGTGACAGGTTATTATTTCACCACTATTTTTAATTACTTTTATAAAAATTCCGTACAATTATTAGTAAAAATTTATGAGTCCGCCAAGTGTAGTTAGAGAAATACAAAATGTTAAAAAAAAAATGGATTCCTAGCTTTATTAAAAACAAAAAAATATTGTTAATAGATTAGTCATCTTTTGTATAACAGAGGTAGGAGAGTATTAACTTAGTTTATAATCAATTTGTTATCAACGGTAAAAATATTCTGCTTTCAGAAAGGTGTATTTGAGTTTAGATCTCCTTATGTATAATCATGTTGTAATTTTTAATTATTAATATTTATATTATTTACAACAATATGGTATTTTTAACATTATAATGCTGATAACGGAAACAAAAAATGTAATTTTAAAGATATATTTAATCAGGTAATTGTTTTGAAATTAAAAATTGAAATTATAATATATTTATTAAGTGAAAAGTTTTTGTTAGTTTTAATGAAATAATTAAAACAAGGAAGAATACTTTTGATTCACAAGATCTAATTATAAATGAAACTCATCCAGTAGAACATATTAATTTAAGAAATATATTTTTTTAAAAGTCATTCCTGAAATTGGTTTCTTAATAAATGGCATTAAAGGGTTATATAAAAGAGAAAATTAACGTTAGGTGTTTCTATGGTTGTTCGCGATAGTCAAAGCTCCAGTAAAACCATCTGTTTCTCAAGACGAATATTAAACGACTTACACTAGTCTGACATTAACCCTCTCATAAGTTACAATTATTGGCTAAGAAGATGTATAGTATGCTGTGTGCGTGGCAACCCAATACTGTACAACCCCCGCCTTAGGTATTTGAGGTAGCAATAAGATGAAATAGCTGAGAAGACAGGGGACTAACTAGGGACCCTTGTTGAAGGCCTCCGAGAGGTGTTGGGAGTGGATGGTTCTCAGGGGCGTCAAGTACTTCATTAATTATCTCCCTGCAACCCAGGGGTTTAGTTAATAACATATTCGTCCTCCTCTCTCCTTGTCCCTATCATCTCTAAACCAAACCTAACTTTGTTTCACCTTCATGTTAACTCATCTCTATTCCT
>NW_027106613.1:44061-55845 GCF_000696795.3 Halyomorpha halys
TATATATATATATTTTTTTTTTGTTTTTTTAATAATATTTAGTTTTTTCTTCCAAGAAGACAGTTTAACACAAGATAACAAAGCAGTGTACAATTTGAATACGATCGGAAAATATGGAGCTGGTTTACCAATTTATTTATGTCATCTATGTAGTGTGGACTTGAATTATTTGTATCAATTTTAAAATTGATTGCATATTCTATTTTTTTTTTAGTTAAATGTATAGCCTCGGTTATTTTCCTGTTTTTAGTGTAATTAGCTATTTATATTTTTTAATAGTGTAACTATTAGTGTGATTAAGTAGTTGCGGGTTTTAAAATCAAAATTGTGTTTTAATTTTATGCTTTGTTGGTCCAGTAATGTTTATGTTTTTAAGTTTTTTAAATTTCCTTTATTTTATTTTTATTTTTTTTAAATATGAGGTTTTTTCCTACAAATAAGAGAGTTTAACAAATCGTTAACAGATCGTAACAGATCGCAAAACGTGGAGCTGGTTTTCTAATTTATATTTGTGATTTATTTATGTTATCAGTGTTATGTACACTTTTTTTTTTTTTTATTGTTTATTTATTGTAATTTACAACTGCACAAAATAATACAATAGGTAAATATGTAGTATGTTTCATATACACTTGAAAATCTTGGGAAGGAACCACCCATTGGTGGTACAAATTATGTACACTTAAATTATTTGTATCAATTTTAAAATTGATTGGGTGATTAATTTTTTATTTATGTCTATAGCCTCTGTTATATTTCTTTTTTAAGTATAACTATTTCTACTTGTTTTTAGTGTAATTAAGTATTTGCGGGTTTTTAAAATAAAAATTGTGTTATTGTTTTATGCTGTGTTAGACCAGTAATGTTTATGTTTTTAACGTTTTTGCGATTCTATGTATATTTTTTTTCTACCAAGAAGAGGCTCTATTTTTCCTTTGATCTTTAATTATTCCATTTTTTTAATATTTTGTATTTAACCATTGTTTATCATTGGTAACAATATAAACCGATTATTTGTTATAAAAACAAAACGAAATTAAAGGTATTTAAAAGGAAGATGTTTTTTAGAAATTGGGCATTTTAACCTCGTTAGACTAATCCCATGAGGAAAATTCCTATCTGGTCTTAAAAAGCACTTAATCTTCCATCGATTTACCGTATCTAATTAAAATAGTTAAAGCCATTTCTGATAAAATCCTAAAAAAGTGTGAAATTGATAAAATAAAGTGGCTCTTGTGGTAGGTCGATTTTAGCGATAAGTTGCAATATCATCCCAGGCATACATATGCCCTAAATATGTAATTTCAGGCTCCTACGACTTTTCTTTTTTGAGGTAACCTGTTCATATATATGCCATTATGCAAGATTTAGTTATTTGGACTTTGGTGACCTCAAATCGTTTATATCCGTCGAAAACTCAAATTGGAAATTTTTAAGAATCGCAATACTTCACCTTACTAAATATTCCATATCCTTAAGTGAAAGGAAAATATTTATTATTTGAAGAAATAATTAACGAACTTAAAGCATCAGTGAAGTAACATCTCGCCTGAACCATTGTTTTGTCGGGAACTTACAATATTTTCAGACCAATTTCATCTGATCCATTCTCTCTACTATCTTTATTAACTCTCCTACGTTTCAGCACATAGTCCATTATCAAGGATTAAGTTTTTAGCACCTTAAATTCCTTTTTTTTTTTATTTATTTATTTAATGTACCTTACATCTGTACAAAACAATAAATACAATAAGTAAATATGTTGAATGTTTCATTTACACTTGAAAATCTTGGGAAGGAATCATTGGTGGTACTTCAAGCTTCAATTTAAATTAGAAGGTCCCATGGCCTTCTTCTTTTCAGATTCCTGAGAGGATTATCAGGGATTGTTAAGGATGAGAGATTAAGAACTAAGGGGTTAGGATGGGTAAGGAGTTTGGAATGAAAATACGCATATCTGTTTTGGGCCAAATCTGACAACAATGGGATGTTAAGGTCTTTGTGGATGAGTTGATTTGTTACGTAATAAGGAGGATGGCGTATCAAGGATTTTGGATTGTAAGGATTGGATGCGGGAGGAATTTGATGGTTTGGTAGAGCCCCAGAGCTCAATTCCATATGTCCAAATCAAGACCTTGTCAAGATGGAGTCCTAAGTATCGAATCTGTTCAACAGGCGTTATACCTCTTAAATTCAAAGTATGGATCAAATAAAGTTTATGTTTTAAATTATTACCTATCAAACAAAAAGTTAATACATAATATGTTAATATACTAATTAATTTTTATTTTTTAAGTTATTTTAGTTTTTTGTAATCACGTATTATCACAGCTTAAGGGATGATGTTTATTTTACATTAATAACTCAAATTATTAGTTACTATGTTTTTCAAGAGATGGAGATGCTGTATTGTTAGTCATTCTAATTAGTGTTATGGTTTTTTTTTTTACCATAAAGATATGTATACACTGTATTTTACTTTTAGTTTTATATAAATCTAATATTTTTTTTTTTAAGCATGAGATCGTTTTACTACTGAGACGTGTAAAAACTATTTTGTGGCTAAAAATAATTAAAACGAGATGTCTATCTGATACCTGATAAAAAACTAGCATTATGATATAATACATTTATAGGAACTTGTTCTTTGTTATCCTGACCCATCTACATGTGTTTTGCTCACATGTTCCGACCCCCTCTCTCCCCCACCTCCTCCTCCTGCTCATCATTATCGTAAGAAAAGCAAATTAATTAATAACTTTTTTTTATGAGGGTTTTCTTGACCAGAATACTTAACGATACCATCTGTACCAGATGCGACTTGGAGGTTCCTGATCAATCTGTGACGTATGGTCATTTCTTGGAAGTGCTTATGAGCAAGGCTCCAACTCCCCTCTCCAAATGAAGCTTCCTAAATTTCAGTTGGTTTCCCCCCGCCCCTTGTTCTTCTTCTGGTAAGACTTTTTAATTGGACATCAGCCCCACTTCTTTGAAATTCCTTCCTTCTTTTTATAAGATATCCAATTAGGTAGATGATCTCTTTCCCTATCTCTTGCATTAAAATATTTCATTGGTCCTAAATCACTTCTGATACCTCTACCTAGATTTCTTGTATGTATTTATAAGTAGCCCTAAGGGCCAGAGAGAGTTCAGTCATTAGGCATAAGCCACGTGACATGAAGTTCGTAACTTTCAACTAAGTTCTTACTAGTTTCTAAGACGTTTGTTCCAATGTTGAAGTAAACATTTCATTTTACAATAAAATTAAAATATTTTCTGTTGTTTGAATCTGATAATTTACTTGATTTTTTAAAGTATTAAAATTGTGTGCTGATTTTTTTTTTTTTTTTGTTCTGAGGTACGACAGCTTAAGCAACGACTTCCTAAAGATTTCTTATGAAATTATATTATTAAAAATGACCTTCCCGTCTCTTCCTAGTAATTTTTATAAGTCAGATTAGAGACAAATGGAATTATTTTTAACAGATTAGATAAAAATTGGTCAAAAAGAAAAGGGTATTTATTCAGGACATTGTAATTAGAAGGAGACTAAATTACCACAGCTTCCACGCCCTCGTTGGTCCAATTGCTACCTGGATCCCATGAGATTTATTTCGTAGGGAGGCTTCGCAATAATTTTTCTCTCGTCCCCTCTGTTTAGAAAAGAAGAACAATACACACAAAGCCAACCGTAACATACGAGTTAAGATCTAATTGGAAGATTACAAAAAGGAATCCAAAAGGATAATAAAAACAAGAAGTTTGCAAACAAGATTACAAAAACAAACTTGTGCTACCAACTCCACTATTTGCTATTAAGTGGAGTTGTCAAGTATATTCGCTGATGAATCAATCGTGAAGCCACAGTCCTATAAACGTTTTATTTTTTAAACAAATAGTGATAGTAAAATCCCTAATAATAATATTTAAATGAAAACTAAATATTCCTATAATTATATAATCAATTCTAATGGTTAAATAAGTTTTAAAAAAATATTAGTTTAAACTCAGATTGTTGTTGAACTGGGCTATTAACGCATTTGACCACAATAAATATTTATTATATATTATTGAAAACCACCAGAGAGGAGGTTTACTCTAAGGAAAACAATATGTTCCCTTTTATATTAATCATAAGACTAATACTGTAAATGGTAGTGATAATGGTCATTGAAATGATAAAAAAAACCTAAAACACCAATTTTTTTGTAGAAAATTAATATGAATTTACAATTTATTAAATTAAATGACATAATAAATTTAAAAAAGAATACTGCATATCAATTTCTCACTACACAAAAACAAGAGATTGATTATAAACTAGAACCAAAAAAATCCATTTTTTTCCTTCTTTTTTTTTATCAAATTAAGAAAACATTTAAAAAAATTACCACTTATACGACATTAGAAAAATAATAGGGTACATCTACAAAACAAAACAATGAATAATATGATAATAGATAGTCTCTACTAAGATATTGATAGTATGTAATGTACTGTATGTTACTGTCCCTACTAAGGTATAATATTGGTTTAATTTTATTTGCTAGTTCGATGACCTCACTCTAGCTATGATGGGTGGCTCTGGTGAAGTTATTGCTCACAGTTCTACAGTCTAATCTACTAATTAGTCCTAATCGGTCTATTTTTTGGGATACCATCTTAAACCTCGCGAAGAAGCGAATTTTGGGATTTATAGTGCACTCAATTCAAAACTGCAAATATCTAAAAGAACCTTAAGGATCTTCATTTGTTGTTTTCCTCCTAGTGAGGGTCCACTTACTCATTTTTTATTTATTGATAGATATTACAATCTGCCACACAGTTGTGAACAATGGGCAGTACTGATGAATAATCACATTCATACTAAAATAAAATAAAATAAGAATAAAAATAAATAAATGAATGAAAATAAAAAATCTCTCTTAAAATATATACAAACAGAAGGATAAAAAAATGAACATAATCAAGCTATGTGTTTGAAAAAATAAATAAAATAACATAATTATAAAATAATATAATCTCTAGTCACATTTACACCCTTATATACAATATTTACACAATCGACCTGAGGATCGCTGAGCCCACTCTATCCCCCACGTGTGAGGGGTAGAGCAGAGCTCAAGAGATCCCAGCGCATTCCTCTCGTCGCATCACTGGTAGTGAGCCAGTGGAGGCTGAGCAAGTGCGCTAAAGCCGCATACACTCAACATGAGTGGAGAATCTGACCATTGCCAGAACTCCAATTGTCCATTTTATTTTACAATAAGTCTCTTGGCCACTGCCGTTTCAAACTTTTAGGTGGGCTGTAGGGATGGGTGGAACTAGATAAGGTTTGAACCAAAGGATTAGGATGGTTGGAAAGATTTATATGGAATTTTGAAAATTTGGTTGGTACGAGATCAAGGACAAGAGGGATATGTAGGTCATGTTGTAGTGTTCTTACGTATTAGCCATATAAAATCATTGCTAATTACTATCATTTAAATTATAATTTCGTTTGCTTTTACCCAGCCTCTTTGATAACCTGTTTTGCGTATTTTTATTAATTAGCTATGCATTACGTAAGTAATAATTGTAAGCCAAAGATTACAAAAACAAAACAAATGTACATCATCCAGAGATAGATCATAGGACTTCTCAACACGAACAATTTGTAATCTTTCGTAATTCTAATAGTATTTATATCAATAAAAAGTAAGTTCCTTTATTTATTTTTTTTTTACAATGTTGAAATTTCATGTTTATGTCTGTCGCAATAGAAACGACTAAATTTTAGCAAATAAATAGAATTTGATTCGAATTTGTTTTCTTTAATTTTTTTTTATTGAGGATTATTATTATTTAAAAAATTCTATGACACATTTTCACAACGTGATATCATGAAAAGTGTAACATTAGTTTGTTTTGGGATTTACAGTGTACTGAATCAACTTCCTAGCACCCAATCAATTGGCCTTAGTTGTGTAATCCGGCGCTTGTCTTCACTTGTTTTCCAATTGGCGAGAGCCCTCTTAGGCATTAGCCATGTAATTAACACCTCTAAGCCGTGTTTCCAATTTTTAAACATTGCTGGATTTAACTAAGTTAAGGCTCCTTTTCCAATTTTAAATAAATGTTTCAAAAGTGATAAAGGACCGTCGCTAAATTGGGGTTTTAGTGGGTGGGGCGGGAAGGGTTGCCTTATATTATATGTGCTATGATCTCTTGTGAGACTGTGAAGTGTTGTATATTGACCAACTTTTGAAATATTTACTTAAAGCGGTCCGCTAAAATTAAAATTAACATAATAATTTTAAATCCACACATTTGTCTATAGTTATAGAACTATTAACAGATGATCTGTTTTAATAGATTAATAAAATTTCAAAATCAATTCTCAATTTTGTAAGTCTTCATTTAGCGAAAAAAATCAGGTTTAAACGTAGCTAATTATTGTGGAAACTGCAATTTCTATTCCACTAGATTGATATAACCTTAAATACCACAACAATCTTATAACATTTGTATATTTTATATAAATGGCTGATAACTCGTTTGGTGCTAAAGAGAGAGCACTAGCTGAGACGAACGGCCTGCCCAGAACAAGATAAGAGAGAACTGATGAAACCAGCTCTGCTGATAAGAGCCTTATTAGAACCCATTTCCATATTCAGTCCGCACCTCCCTCCCACTCGGCCCTATGGACTATGTCTACACTGGAGAACTAACATGTCTATTCATACCATACATATGTACGTATTCATAAATACAGACGCTTGGGAAGCAGTTCAACCATGAACTGTATTGCCTGTAGGTGGAAGCAATTGGAGTGGAAACCATTGTCACTGCGACGCGGAGCAGCCACCATGATAATTCGTGCGGTAATGTCGCTACGAGTAAAATGCATGCTCACAATCAGGGGGCTCTCCATATTAGAGAAATCATTTTATTAACAATATTCGTTTATTAAATAAAATATTTACTAGCTAAAATCACTACTTTATTTATCACAATAATTAAGAAATATTCCTTAAAAAAATTGTATTGATTTTAAAATGTCACATTATCTGTATAAAACTTTTTGTATAATTTCAATAATGCAAACACCGAAAAACAATTCGAAAATTAAATATTAATAAGCAGTTACCTTATTAAAACAATATAAACGATATAACCATACAAACATTTTTTTTTTAATATTTATTTATTGCTATTTACAACTGTACATTATAATACATTTAGTAAATCTGATCCAAGTTAAATTGGAGTGTTACAAGCGTGTAGAGAAACTACCCATTGATAGCACTCTAATGACATTTTATATTAGCTGGTCTCGTGGCCATCTTCTTTTCAGGCGGCTCGGAGGATTGTCAGGAATGAAAGAGGATGCATGATTAGAAACTAGGGGGTTTGAGTGGTTAGAGAGTTTATAATGGAAGGAGTGATATCTGGTTCGGGCTAGATCGGTTACATAGGGAGAATTAAGGTGTTTATGTATGATTTTTTATATGTTAAAAAAATCTGTAAAATATAAATAAATACATAACTTAAAAATTAATATATTTTGATTTGATGATTGAGAACCTGAGAAATCTGCTTTTCATAGAAATATTTCGTAATAAAAGAATACAGAAAAAATAAGCAACTTTCATTAATTTTAATTTTTCGTTTTAGAAATTGATTCAGAAGATTTAAATCCACGAATTTGTTAGTCAGAAAATAATACATTGTTCGTATTGCTTTCATAACATGTTATTTATCCTAAAAAAATATTTTTCACAAGAACTGAGCTTGTTTTGCCCCGAGTCGTGTTTCGTTTTGTATCGTTTGTTATTAAGGTTTATGTATGATTTTATTTGTGACAAAGTAAGGAGCATTGAGAGTTTTACGAAGGATTTTGGATTGTAAGGATTGAATATTCCTCTCGTATTTTTATATATACTCCTATCGTAAGGTTTAGTGGAGCCCCAAAGCTCAACTCCATATGTCCAGATTGGCCTTATTACAGGCTTGTAGATCAGTCTTTTGTAATGTGTTGGAAGTTTAGACCGTTAGTCTAGTAAGTGCTGTAATAGTCGAAATCGACGTGCAGTTTCCTGTCTTTTCAGTCCGGTGTGAGGATTCCAGGTTAATCGCTTGTTACAAACAATTTAAGTGTACATCACACAAATATTATAAATAAATTAAAAGGAAATTCTAAACTATCTAGTTATATCTTATATATGTAACATATAACATAACAGTAATTGAAGAAATGTCATTGGTTTAGCCACAGGACTAAATAGAAATTTCCACAACAGATGCTGATATAACTGTTACAGAAAGTACCAGTTATCAGCATTATTCCATATTAACCTCAGAAATATTGTAACTATGAAGTTTAAGAAAATTCTCTTTATTTTAAACAAGTTGTATTTTAACAAGGTTAACAACAATAGATATCATTCCATTTTAAATGTGGAGTAATAAGGAGAATAGTTGTTATGTCACATATGAGATACTATAACTTCTTATTAGTATTTAATTTTTGAATTATTGTTTCGGTGTTTGCATTATTGGAATTTGATTGTTGTGAATTGCAGTATTCCTAAAATGGGGTGATGATTCCTAAACGTTGTGTACAGATAATTATTTTTTAAATTATACAAAAATTAAATGGAAGATTTTTTCACTTCAGCTCATCACAGGGCTCCTATTTTTTCAGTTCTTTCCAAATATTATAAACATTTACAAATTTAACCTAATATGTTGTAGGTGTTAAACATATACAACCAAACGCTATGGATTTTAATGATGTGGTTGTTAGTTATTTTTCTTATTTAATAAATGATATTGCATAGTGTTACGGCTGTTATATTGAAAACATGAATTATATAACCTAAACAAATAATATAAATTATACTGTATAGTGTTAAGCCAATTAAAAATTTATTTCTATAGTATTTGATTTTATTCTTGATATTTTTAAGCATAATGTGTAATAAGCCCAATGTGTAATAAGCATAAATTAATATTATCTCTAGACTTAATCCGTAGCTCTACTCTATGAAAAGCGCACTATACATGTCTTTCTGCTTTGCGTTAAATCATATAATTTTACGAATATTTTAGTAATTATATCATTTTCATACGTTAAAAATATTATTTTTTCTTTGATCTCCAATTAGTTTGTATCTTTGTTTATTTTTTTTAAAACCAAAAACTGGCGCCCAATATACACTACTTAATGATTATATTATACGTGTTGATTTTTACTTTTACTTACTTCAAGTACCTTCAATGATATTTATTTGAAATAATGCTTAATTTCCCATTTCACATTATTAACTGTAATAAAATATTCATAAATATAAACTGTCAAAGAATTTGATAATTAACTAAAGGAGAAAAATGAAGAAATAGTGGCGGCAGTTTATAGACTGAAAAATCAGAGAGAGATGAACGTACACGATCTTACCATAATCCAATCATACGTACTCGGCTTTGTTGTATTTTGTTAAACTGTTGTTGTATTCTGTTAATCTTGCTAGGAACAGAGTTGATATTTGTTATTCCAATTTCGAGAAACCGTAAAATACGGATTTTTATATCAATAGAAATATACAAAGTTATTGTTTGAAATTTTCATATTCCAGTGTGGTGAGTGAATGTTGTTTGATGCGCGCACAGTACCAGACTTTGTATTTTATTGGTTTTCATTTAGGGAATTTTCATAGGATTTTTCTGGACCTGCCTCGGAGGATAATAGAAAGTAGGGAAAACGTAGCAGGTGACCTGAACCCGTGGGACCCTAACGATCCTAAAAGGGCAGTAAAACAACTTTAGCCCACAGAGTGCCACCCGCCATTTGTCAAAAAAAAAAATGGATCGATAGACCCTACATTTTCCAGATATATATTCCATTTGCTGATCAGGAATATCGTTTCGCGTCACTTAGGGAGCATTAGGGTGAAATATATGAGTTGTATAGGGATTAAATCAATAAACTGAAATTAATGTAGAAATATTTAAGCTATAAATTAATAAAAAAAGTTTGTTATAATAATATTAATTAACTTTATTAACATATCCTAAAGAATTAAAATGATTTTTCAATAAAGTGGGTGAACTAATAAAAATAAAGATACCTTTAAAATGAAAATCTAAAGTACTGTTGTAAGAAAGTACTGTTTCTTATACAACGGTTATGCAAATGCGTTTATTCGTTGTCATTCTCATATCAGTACCTCAATTGAACGCTATTTTTTATTATTAAAATCTTCATTTTGGCTGTTTTTTTTAATCCCTAGGACTACATGAAACCCTTATTATTTTAAAATAAAACTACAATTTATATAAATCTGAACCGTCACTATCCATGAATGGTCAAGGGTTCGGTACTTTATAAGGAAGTACATTTTCTTGTACGACGGTTATGCAAGGAGGTGATTTGGTCAGAATGAGATTTTTCTAAAATTAAGGGTATCCACCGTATATAAAGTTGGCTTCTAGAGGCTCCCAAACCCACTGGATTGACTCATGGCTAAAATATCAGAATAAATAATTATCTACCATCTATCACAGCTGGATTCAAACCCAGGAGTTAGTAGCACAGCACCTTGCATACTGAGCTACCTCGATCTTAAAAAAATTATTAATATTCTTTATTTACCTTCTTCTATTTATTTAGAATATTATTCTGTTGTATTATTACGTTTTTTAAAACATATTCATTTATTCGACTTTAGTATTTTTTAATTATTTTATAGTTTTAATTTTTCTTAAATTATTGATAAGTTTCATACTTTTTATTTCATATACTAAGTAGTTTATAACACGCACATTGTAGTGTTATTACTTGTTTGCCTTGAGTCTTCCAGTAGGAAGATATTGTGTTTTAAATATTCTTATCAATAAACAGAAAGAATTGTAATTTAGACAATGAATCCTAATATTATATTAGAAAATAATAGCAACAGATCAGGCAGACCACTAATCAATTAAAATATAAATCAGACATGTTTTTTGAAATTGAAATTAAATTAATTCCTAATAAAATGATTAGGTAAATGTCTGAATACTCAGAACATATCGGCAGTAGCATTACAAAAATCATTGTTACCGTCTATGGTTGAGATGTTAACTGGCTGATATAACTAGTTTAAAGATAATCTTCTTACCAAGGAACGAGAAAGTTGTAGTTTATGTTATGAAGTACTAAGTGACAATCGACATGAGGGTCGTGAAGGTTAATCCCGCCTGTTATTATATGCAATTAACTTGAACAGGAGCCATTCCTGCCTCGAGCCAGGGGTACATTTGCATATCATTGCCATCACCGGCGACAATTAAACCCGGAGGGAACAGTCCGCCAGTACAACAGCCTCTCTCCTAACGTCATATGTAAGACAACAAAAGGGAAATATACTTTGCAAACATTGCTTACATCTGACTTCTTTTAACGAGTAAATAAGAACTACTTGAAAATGAGTAGTGTAGGACCAAATCTCCACTACTCCAAGTATCATAGCTGCTTTAATGGATATTTCATGTTATTATAACAGGTTATATGGTAGTGTATTGATTGTGGATAATCTTATATAAGAAAAATTAAATATTAAGTATTTTAAATTTTAAAAAATAAGTTTTTAACTTATAATAAAGAAAATGACCTGGGCAGAATAGCCTGCAAAAGAAACTTTAAATTAATGTGAGGAAGAAATATATTGAAGATGTCCTTGAGGATGGCTAGAATGGCCGAAACGTTGGACTGGTGAAAAATAAAGTGTTGAGACAAAAGTGGATACGATTTTTTGATTTATT
>NW_027106613.1:56170-97023 GCF_000696795.3 Halyomorpha halys
AATTACCTATGTATACATTTTATTTCCCGCTTCTCTCATCACTTCATTTTATTAATTCTATTTTGTAAAATTATTCATTTTATGTGTAAAATTATTCTGTTTATACTTTCTTTTTCTTTTTCTTTTTTTTATTTTTCTATACTTACTGTGGTTGTTATCTTGTTTTGTTTTTAGCTCTGAAGAAGGCTAGAAACTCTAGTCGAACGTTGGCACATTAAAATAAGTTAATCGTACTTATTTGTGTTTTTCATTGACCGCACCCCCAACCATCTTCTCCTCATTAATATAATTATATATTTAGTTGACCGTATAACTTTAAAATTTTGATTTCAAATTTAAGTAGATAGTCAGGGTTGCGGTAAAAAAAGAAAATGTAGTTTTTAACTATTTAATGTCCGAGGTTTCGTCCCACTTCGGAGGGCTTCATCAGGGTTGTTCAAAGCGATAGGTTAAACAGACATTCTTGATTAGACAGACTTGAATGTCTAATCAAGATCGCTTCGAGCAGTGGGGGGGGGGACCTCAGACATTAAATAATTAAAAACTATTTGTTCTTTGTTCACCGCAACCCTGACCATCTTCTTAAATTTGAAATCAAAATTTTGTCAACGAACTTTTTATTTTTTTGTTTTATTTTAAACACAAATTTTGATTATATTCATCGTGTAATAAGAGAAGAGTATTTTATAAAAGTAATGTTTGTAAACTAGGAGCTTTTTTTTTTTTTAAAAAAGTATGTATTAAGGTTGGTATGAGGAGAAGATGGGAGTATGGTCAGAAATAACTATAATGATGAAATAACTATAAGAAAATAACTATAATGATGGATACATAAATACTGTAAAAAGACATGAAAAGTTCAATAAATAGTTGATTTTGAAAAATGCAATTCCAAAAATTATTCCTCAGAATTGTACAAAATGTTTACTTTATGAAAAAAAAAAATGAAATTACAAGAAGAACTAGTAACAAATGTTTACAAATTACAATTAAAAAAAAATTCAATACCTTCATCTGAATATCAAATTGAAAATAAAGTTAGTAAAAGCTAATATCGTTTCTTGTTGCTCTTGCTGCACACAAATTTTCCTATTTTTCTCTTTTACACTTCTCTTTCTTTATTTGCCAAGATTCAGGTTAGCTCCTATATTGTTTCTTTATTTACCCATTTACCTGAATTTATCTATTCCCTTTATTTATTTTTTTACCATACGTACTCTTAATTTATTTCCTCACTGTTTCCTTCTTTTAATTTTACCATTTTGTTACTATTGCAATTAATTATTATTTTACTAATTATTAGTCCGGTGTTACATCTTCAATTGTATAATTCATTACTGTACTTTGACTAATTATTATTATATTCCTTTTTATTCATATATTTATACTACTTTCTATGTAAAATCTTATAGTCTCATCATACTTTACAATATTTTTATCTTGTTCTCATTTAGCACTGATAAAGCCCTACAAAGTGGGTTGGAACGTTGATTACTTATCAACCTTTCTTGATTACTACTTAGACAAACTTACAATTAATAATAAGCATATCTTATTAGTGACAAAAATATTAAAATTTAGACACACTGAAACATTTTAACACATTCTAAATGCAGGTTAAAAATATTTTTTTTGAAATAATTAGATTCATTACGAATAACTTGGAACATGTTAGCGACTGTAATAGTTCTGAAACTTAAACTTCTTCGTCTAAACCAGATTTTATTTAATAAATTAATTAAAAAAAAAAAAAAAACCTATTCCCATTCACCTTGAACTAAAAATAACTCAGACTTAAAAAAAAAAAAAAAAAAAAAAAGAGGAAACTATCCATCTGCAATTATAATTCATGATGAACAGTGTAGTACTGCAGCCAAGTATGTCAGATGTTTATAGATTAGTTGGGAAAGATCTGCAGACTATACAAGGAAGATCACGAATACATGAAAATATAAATATCAACAATTTCTATTGTATATCATACTTATCATATACTATCAATCTATAATACAGTATCAGAGTTATAGAAACTTTGATTCATGCAGAAAATAAAATAAATTGTAATAAAATTATGTTTCTTTGTTGGAAGTATCTTTCAAACCTATCTCGTAAATTTCGCCCCCAAGCGATAAATTAAATAATAAAATTCACTCTAAAACTTTGAATTTCTTAAAATGTATGATATGCAGTAAAAGACATTTATTTCACCAATTTTTCACTACCTCTTCCCAATATTAAATACTGTAACCATGGACATAGAAAAAAAGAAAAAAAAAACGGTACTGATTATTTCTTCAATTTCCAAAATATCATATTCCTCAACTCCCTCTTCAAATGCATTCCCAATGCAGAAAAAGAGCTCCCCTTAACTGAATTTCCCATCATCATCTGATATTACGCACCTATGTGGATTAGAAAACAAATCCTTGAAGTATAAGTGATTATATAAGTGCCGAACTAAATAAGTAATTAGCCTAACTACATTATTATACACATATAACAAAATATATAAATATATGCCTAAGAAGGTATAATTCGGTTAAGTATTAAAAAAACCTACCTTCGCAACAGAAATGTCAAGAAAGCTATTTAAGTAATTGGCATTTCTTTGGAATTGGATTTTTTAAAAAATATAAATGAATATATCCATTATCATGCATGGAATCGAAAAAAAACAACCTTGTAATGACCTGTCGAGAGACCTGTAAATGAGAGTTGTGAGATATATACTCTCATGGATACCCAAGAAAAAATGGCTTTCTATTTATTTATTTGTGGCTATAAATGAATAGTTGAACAAAATTTAGGAGGGGGACAGAACAATTAGTATTATAATAGAAAATTGGGCAAGAATCGTCAAAACATTTGAATCGTTTCAGCTATAATGTAACTTTAGGAGTATAGCCATTTATTACAGCCAAATCCTTGAATATTTCTTACTAAACAAAATATTTCTTTGTATAAATATTGAACTTTTAGGATTACAATATTTTTTAAAAATATGAATCTATGACGCTACAACCTATGAAGGTAAGGGGTGCAGTACTTTGTATGGAACTACTGTTACTAGACCAATGGTTGTACAGGGAGGTAATTTGGTCAGAATCAAGCTCAACCGCCAGATTTTTACCTAATTAAGTATACCCAGTTTATGAGGCTGGGTGGATTCCCAGAGGGCTCCAGAACCCACAAGACTGACTCAGGACTACAGTATACCAGAAAACAATTTTCTGCCCTGCCGGATTCGAACTCGTGTCCTTGGACTTAGTACTTATTAGAATAATATACTTTAATTATTATACCCTACAGGCACACGTAACATCTATTGAAGAATGGTGTAAAAACTGGAGAATCAAAATAAATCCTGACAAATACCACGAGATCACCTTTACTCTCCGTCGTAAACCTCTGCCCTCCTGTCCTACAGTATCCTTTCTAAATACACCACTAATGCCTGTTGAACAGATCCGATACTTAGGACTCCATCTTGACAAGAGACTTACTTGGAATCCACACACAAGACTGAAACGACAAGAAACTGCTCGTAGATTCCGATTGCTACAACTCTTACTTGACAAACGCTCTAAACTTCCCATTCACTACAAAAAATTAGTATACACTACAATAATCAGACCAATTTGGACATATGGAATTGAGCTCTGGGGCTCCAACAAACCATCAAATTCTTCCCGCATCCAATCGTTACAATCCAAAATCCTACGTAAAATCCTTGATGCTCCTTATTACGTCACAAATAAACTCATTCACAAAGACCTTAACATCCCATTCGTTGCAGATTTGACCAAAAACAGATATGCGTCTTTTCATTCCGAACTCCTTAACCATCCTAACCCATTAATTCTTAATCTTCCATCCTTAACAATCCCTGATAATCCTCCGAGGCGTCTGAAAAGAAGATGGCCACGGGACCTTCTAATTTAAATTAATGTTTGAAGTACCACCAATGGGTGGTTCCTTCCCAAGATTTTCAAGTGTTTATGAAACATACTACATATTTACCTATTGTATTATTTTGTACAGTTGTAAATTACATTAAATAAATAATTTAAAAAAAAAAATTATTATACCAACTATCTTGATTATTAGTCCTAACACCTCATTAATTACGGTCGAGGTGTCTGATTATTCAGTCTATAGTAATATTGGAAGATATTGTGGTTCTTTAAACTTGATTTAATTGGAGTCCTTTGTGAGATAGAAAATGCGTCCACTTTGTTGGGCTGGGTGGACTCCGGAAGGCTCCTGAACCCGCGATTAATAATAATCTACCAATCCGGATTCGAAGATTCGAGTTAGTAGTCAATTGCTTTACTAATGAACTACCCACTCCTAAAGGTAATAATATAATATAAATTAATTAATAATTACAATAAAATATTTATAAAAATAGCAACATATTATTACAGAAAAAAAGCGATACTGAATCGAGCTAGAGTCGGAGGAGTGAAATTAATGTCAATAGATCAGTTCCCCCTTCGATAGGAACCGAACCCAATCAGTTTGCCCATATCTCTTGATTACGCAGTGGTAATTACATTAGTTCAACCCAACACCGAGAGTTTCTTCTCGGTGAGTGATGAACATGGAACATGGAATCCTTGTAATCCAACGAATATTATAATTTCTTGTTAATTGTGATTTAATTTAATTATTTTTAATGGTATAGGATATACAAGCAGGTTGTATAGTTAATAATAAGTAGTAAATGATACTTGTTATTTATTCCTATACTCATTTCAGATTTAATGAATATAACATCCACATCTCGGATAAATCAAGGGATTATAGTCGATTTATTTGTTTAAAAATTCTCTTAAAATTCTGCAGGTGTCAAGCAGAACTGACCTTTCTTCCAATTTTAAGTTTCTAAGACAAACGACTGACATAGAATCCTCATACAAGACTGAAAAGACAGGAAACTGCTCGTCGATTCCGACTATTACGACATTTACTACTGGTCCAAACTTCCAATCCATTACAAAAGACTGATCTACATGACTGTAATAAGGCCTTTCTGGACAGACAGAGTTGAGATATGGGGCTCCACTAAACTATCTAATTCCTCTCGAATCCAATCCTTACAGTCCAAAATCCTTCGTAAAATTCTTAATGCTCCTTACTTTGTCACAAATCAAATCATCCATCAGGACCTCAATGTCCCCTGTTTTGGCCGATTTGGCCAGAACCAGATACCAATCCTTCCATGATAAACTTCCCAACCACTCAAACCAAATCGTTTCTAACGTGGCTTCTCCTTCACTACCTAATAATCCTCCTAGGCGTATGAAAAGAAGATGGCCCCGAGATCTTCTCCTTTAGAAATGTTTTTGGAGTTTTATCAATGGGTAGATTCTCCACATGTTTGTAATATAATATCACTTACAGCAAATTTACTTGATGTGTATATATGTATACAGTTGTAGATCAAAGATCAAGCCTGAGATCTTCTGTACCTTCTTTTCTGCTTTTTAAAATTAATCCTTTGGAAGATAATATTATCGGAGTCCGAATTACTTTTTCGAGGCGATATAAGGATTTAAATTCAAAGGTTCTCTTGGTATTTTCTATTTTTTCTGCCCTAGTTGTCAATAGATTGGTATCATTTGACATCGCTATATCAAGGCTCCTCGCCATTTCATTTCTTTCGTAATAAACCAAAATCTCTAGGTGGTTATTCGATACCCTGTGGTCCGTGAATAATTATTTATCTCAATAAACTTTTATGTCGAAATTATAACTTTTTATGGGGTATAGCAATAGTATGAAACCTCATCATTGCGCTATATATGTCCCAATGCTCTGCATAAACTTCGTTGATACATTTTGACCACATTATTATACTTCATACTTATACTTCTCTCTCCTCCAGTCTCTCCAGATATTATAATATTTAACCAGTTAACTGTGAACGCAACCTCAAATTCTAGACTCAACCGTGAGTGTTCACTTCTGACAAATTGAAGACTTGGACACTTTACAGAGAATTTGGTACCCCAAATCTACATTTAGGGTTCAATGAGGATTAACTGGCGATAAAGTTGAATTTTTATTCTGTGATTGAGTTCGAACCTAGGCCAATAACAGGTCTAAAAACTTTTTTTTTTTTTTTTTTTTTTTTTTTATCATCTAACGATTGAACCGGTCATCTCGGAAACAGCACATGTCATTTTGAAAACTTTGAGAGAAGGGGAAAAAATATTAATTACAAAAATTGTATTAGATAAAAATTTACAAATAATAATTTTTTTTAAACAAACCAACAGTATATTATTCGTGACAGGATTAATAAATATAAATATATGTTAATTAATATATATATAAGGTAATTTTTATGCGTGTGCTGTTTCTGTAGTAAGCTGAATTTTGGCCTATTTTCCAACTTAAACAACAGCAAATTCGTTTTTTTTTTTCACTAATTACCAAGATGAAGATTAAAGCTATTCTCAAACAAATAAGATATATCAAATAACTACTCGGATATTAATAATAATTTTAACCGAAAATATATTTACATTATTTTATAATAAATTAAAAAAAAAAATTAAAGTACATATAATTACAACCCATGAAGAGTCAGCGATTCAGTACTTTGTAAGGTACTGTTACTAGACCAAAGGTTGTGCAAGGAGGTGATTTGGTCAGAATAACGTTCGACAATTAATAAATTAAAATTAATTATTAATAATGTAAAAAACACCGAGGTAATTACGATAAAAATATTTTAAAAGTATATTCCACTCAAATGCAACTATATAAATAATCTTCTCGATATATACATATTGTACTATCGATTTATAAGAAAATAAATCGAATTTCTGTCCTAATTCAAGATAGGACGGGGAATGATCCATGTAATCAATTGTAAGCCGACACTGCTTCACGAGATGTAAGCAGAGGCTCACTGAATGTCGTGTGAACCAATAATTTACGATCCGGCAACAAAGAAAACAGCTCTGCATTGCGGCAGCTAACATCACTTCTAGAACAATCTTTTAACCGAGGAAACTTGAGTAGCTGTTTAATTTCATCTTAATTTACATTTAGTCTAGACTGCCGAATGAGAAGTAGTGCTAGGTGAAACTGTATTAACTTTCCACAGCCTTATGCATCAAAGAAGGATCGATATAAAAACAGGCGTGCAGACATTTCGTTACGGTATACTATGAAAAATAAAAAAAAAAAATTTTTGCGATCCCTAAATTGTGACATCCTCTTACATGCATATTATCTTGTTTTTATTATGTCACAACACGAGCAATAATATAATTATTTTTTTATGAATTCAAAGAAAATTAACAAACACAGAAAACATTTTATTTTTCGATTCATTAGACAGTTTTTTTTTTTCAAGTTGAATATGATCTTATAGAAAACAAAACCAGATCAAAGCTCACAAATAAATGACACTACTTAGAAATAAATTACAGTGAAACTCTTCTTTTTAACAGACACCTCTATAAAGGACACAGTCACAAAATATAAATGTAAAAATTCACGATTCCAGAAAGTTCTGGTGGTCACAAATTATATATGTATCCAGCAAAGCAATTGTATTTAGAAAATAAACGTATCCAACAATACTCAAATGTATCCAACAATACAAATGCATATAACAATACAAATGTATCCAACAAAACAAATTGTTCAACATTACCCAAATGTATCCAACAATAAAAGTTTTCCAACGTAACAAAGGTATCCAACAATACAGATGTATTCTACAATATATATAATACTTTTTTGTTTTCTTAATTTTATGTGATTCAAAAATATATCTATATACCTAAATAAAATTATAAATATTTTTGATAATATTAATAAATACTCTTGTGTCTTAGAGGTGTCATTCTTAGATTTATAAAAATAAAGAAATAAATGTATTACTTTTTTTTTTAATTTTTAGAGTACAGTTATTTAAAATTTTTGTATCGTCTCGATAAATGTTGAAATTAATTATGGAAACTGAAAAATTAATATAAATAAATAAAAAAATCATAGGGGCATTTTCACAAACATAAATATTAAATAAGTTTAACGGGTCGTTGAAGTTACGGACCAACATAATTAAGGTTTCTATTCAAATAATTTTTTTATTTGTGAATTTTTAAAATTATCATCAATATAAATAAATAAATTAATATGTTTAAATATTACCTGTATTTAAATAAGTATGGTACAGTCATAGAAAGAAAAAAGTCAGAAAAAACATTTCTAAAAAAAAAATTGCTGAACATTCTTTCACTTTTAGCAAATATAATAGTTTTTATTTTTTAAATAGCGTTTGGGTTACATATATATATATTATCAATCAAAACCATTCAAACCTAATGAAACTGTATACCACATTCCTTAATTGACTTTTGATTTTGGATTACTTTATAATTATTTCATATGACGTAATTTTTCATATTTTTAAGTAAAACCTCTCGATTTTTTTTTAATTAAAAAAAAGATATTACAGGCGGCTTCGTTATAATGTATTAATATAATGTCGGTATTTATTGTAATTATGAACAGATATGAGTACAGTGTACATTAATCATTAAAATAAATTTATAAAAAAAAATATATATATATGTTTTCGGAATGAAATGATCTTGACTTACACCATTATCATTCTAATCACACAGAGATAAAAGACTAAACGGGTTTTCATGTCAACCTGCACAGAATATTTTAAAAGAAATCATAGACCAATATTCTGATTTGATGTACCTTAAATGATACTGATCAGTGATATTTGTTTTGTTGATAATGTAATAACCTGCCTTTCAAATGTGTGGTAAAATCACTCAGGAGATTTGTAGTTTTCGAGTTATACGATTTTTATAAATTTTATTTAGGTTTTAGAAATATTTAGGTTATTTTAAACACACTTAGTCTTGATTTTTTCAAACCCAGGCTTATTGTATATAATGCATCTTTTTTGAGATTCATTGAGCAATAATTCAGCAAGTGAATAGACACGATTTACGAGACAGCCTGGTATTATCTTAAAGACATGCAGGCGCTTAAGATATACTATAACGCATGACGCACTGTATATCAGGTAACAAAATATTTAATATTCATAGTTCATTACGAATATTAAATACTTAATAAACTATTTATTGGATTTTTTTAAACGTTTCTTATAATTATACAATTATTTACAAATTGGGTGTTTATTATAAAAATTTAAAAAGTGAAACTTTATTTGAAAGGTTAGAAATCTTAATTTATATTACTATTAAATTTTTTAATATTATTTTTATTCCTAAAAGATAGCTATAGCGAGTTTGGAAAACTATAAAATTAATTTTTAGTACTAAATAAGTTGTTTTATAATTAATGATAGTATTTGAATTAGATTTTTTTAAATCAAAAATATTTTTTATTTGTATCTCCCTTAATTTTTATTATATTCCTACATTGTCATATCGATATTTTATATTTCTAATTATAAAATCAGTAATTATGATTTTTATTAATTCAATAATTACAGGCATTAATAATTAATAGAATAATTTTAGTGTGGTGGTGGAATAGGAAAGATAATTCAACAGCATTCCACTGCGGAGTTACAGAAGGTCGGTATGAGAAAAAACGACACAATGCTTCCCATGTTGTTTCAACCCCACAGTGCTAGATAATTTCATCACATAATTTAAGCTCAGGATATGCGGACAGTATGAATATTTTTAATTACATTTCTTTTTATAAGGCAAAAAAAAACTTTCAACAAAATTTTAACAGACAAAAGCTTCAATAAAAAAGTTATAAATCAATCATTAAAAAAGACGATAACTTTGACTTCTCGTTTTAAATGAAAAACTAGATCGTAAAAAATATTTTTACTAACTGTATATTTCAAATCGTAACTTCTAATAAAACTAATAAAAAAATTAAATAAAAATTGATGCTTCATTTTATATAAATATTGTAAGAATTATTATAATTAATAAATGGGTATCGATGGTTTTAACAAGACGTACCTAGAATGACGCACTGACTTTTCATTATTTTTTAAATTACTTAAGATAATTATTGATTTTCCTGAGTTACGAGGTATCATAGCTTAAATGAATATTTTAAGGTAAATTACAGTAAAAATACAATAATAATTGGTTCCAAAATAGAACAAACAAACGTGATCATATTTCATTTCTTTATATCTAAAACATAATCCAAGATTTCGATATTTTTAAATGCCGAAATCTATAAAAATACCTACAATTATAATATGGCATGTGTAATTTTGTGAGATAAGTGCGGTTAGAGAACAAAAATATCTTTAAAAAAATATTATTTCAGTTTTTATTTTAAAAAAATATGAGATGGAATAGAGTCAGCATTCGACTAATAGACATATATATTTATTTATTATTGGCATTTTGTTTTTGTAAAACAAACTGGGGATCAGAAGAAAATCATATAGTCAAAGATCTGTAGATCAAAATACAATTATTATTTTAAAAGTAAGTATTTCGAATGTTATAATTATGGTGTTTTTTATTTTACATTTACTAGTCAGCATCGAAGATATCAATCAAAATCATCAAGTCTAAAAGTTAATAAAGACATTTTTTTTCTTTTCGATATTACAAGTATAATTGAAAGAAATTTTTGTTAAAACGCCTCTTAAATTGTTGGTTGGTGGAAAAAAACAAAAGGAATTTTCTTAAGATCAGTTTGAAAATTTTCTAGTAATTTTTATTATTATTATTATTATTTTTTTATCACGTATCGGCCACTAAAGACCACGTGAATATCAATGGATAGGCTTCTTTGGGACTCTTGATTTTCTTTCTTCCCATCGCAGTTTCATGATCCTCAACTGCCTTTCTTTTCTTTCTTCGGACCACTTCGTACCCCTTTTTTTTCCTCTTCCAATATTAGTGAGATTTTTCAATGTTTTCCTATACGGAAGACAGTCGGTATCTCAAATTTTAAGTCTCTTTAATTCCTCTCTCATTTGCCTCGTGTATCCTCCCAAGTTTTTGTAGCAAAATTTATTTAAAGAATCTTCTTATTCAATCTTTTCCTCCGTCATCTTCTACATGTGCCCATAGAACATCAGCCTTCTGATTCTCATCTCGATTTCCAGGTCTTTGATTTTTCTGTAGATCTCTTCATTAGATCTTAGCCTGTAATCTTCTTGTGTTTCCCCGGGCCCATAGGTTTTTTTTAAGATCCTCCTTTCTAATCTTTATTATTTTATAATCCACAATATTATTTTTCCTGCTAATGGTGAGTATAATATATATAAAAAATACTACAGAATATTTGAAACCGTTTTTATATTCAAGAAAGCATTATTTGTTTATATTATTTAATAACAAAGGTTAGGAAACCCGAAGGTTCGATGCTGATACCACCAATCGTTCTCTACATACATCTGTCTAGTGACGCATCTCCACACCTAATCTACTAAATCAGCCTTAACGCAATCCTCCCATTTACGTTTTGGTCTACCCCTCGGGCTTTTACCTGTCGGTTCAGTCTTTATTAATATTTTAGGGATCTGTTCATTACTGCAATGAGCCCACAACCATACACGCCCATCTTATTCGCCGCAATATAATAACCTGAGTGATTCTGGGTTCCTTTATTCAATTCGGCGTTATGTAGCTTTCTGAATTCTCCGGTTAATTCATCCTTTTTCGTTTCGAATATTTTACGTAATACTTTTTTATTTTCAAATTTTAAGGCGATATTCTGCCCTTATTGTAAGAGGTCACATTTCGCATCCATTATTTAATAAATTTAATTATTTTATGTTCCGAAATACCCAGCTACAAACCCCAAGATATAAACGAAGGTAATGATCATAATATAAAAATTACTTATTAAAATTAGTTTAACACATCATTTCATAGTACAAGAGTGGCATAATAGAAAACTAATATGAGCAATACAAGAAATATATTTTTAAAAGAATGATATTCTATAGGAATCTCCATATCAAAGTACTTTTAAAAACATAAACCTACATGAAAAAAAAAAAAGTTCCTGTAAACGATTTGTTTCAAATATAAACGAATGAAAATGAAATAATCAAAACCTTTCTCAGAGCCACTGGAGCATTAGTTGTTTTATTTCGATATTCCATGCAATAACCCATCACTTTTTTTTTATTATTTATTACCTTTTTTTATCTTCTTTTTTTTTTTATTACCCCTGCTATACTCCCGAAGAGATAAACAAAGATAATGACCATAGTTTATAAATGGTTTGGTTAAATAATAACATATCACTTTACAGTAAAATAATATCAGTACAATAAGAAATACATATATTTGTTTAATTGACATCCTACACGAAATTGCCTATTAAATAATTACTTGTGAAAATTGAAAATAGCATAAAAAAACAAACTAATCTGCGAATTCTCAAAATTATAAGAATAATATTCTATACGAATGTTTTTAACGAAATACTTTAAAAAAAGTATTAAAAAAAATGTTAGTTTGTTTTCTTGAATATAAAGTAAGAAACCAAACCAATCGAAAGCTATGTCAGAACCAATGAAGCACCACTTGTTTTTTTTTTTCTGTATTGGAAGCAATTCAATAATAATAACATCTTTAAAGCTGGTCTTTTGGAAACTTCTAGAATTTTATTAACATGAATTGTAATTTTTTATTTTATTTATTAATTGGCATTTACTACTGTACATAAAATAGAACAAGTAAATTTGAAGAATTGTAAATATTAAATTTTGAATAGGAGGTTTCGGTATGTATACTTTTTCTCATTATGATGCACTAAATTTTATGAATTTTCTTTATTAATTTGAACTTAGATGAGTTCAGAGTATTATAAATTCATCTTGTAAAAGTTTGAGCTTAAAGTAATTGGATTTGTTCAATAAATTACAAATATATAGCGATTCGAGGATTCAACTAAAATATGTAAATAAATTCCTCTTGTAAACATTTGAGTTGACATTCTACACGGATATACTAATCAGATGATGCAATAATGAAAAATAAACAGGATACAATTATTTAACGGTACACTTAGGAGATATACATAATCTAAAGTGCTTATTTAAATTTATTATTAAAACTAAATACGGGTACAAAAATGGATTATTTCTTTATAAAGAATGATATTTAAAACTAATATACTTATCAAATTAAAAATTTGTAGAAAATAAAAGAAAGAAAAAAAATAGATCTACCTTTAATAAAAAATTGAATTCTAAACGATATAAGGTAATAAATCAGACGAATCGAAAGCCTTGTCACAGTCAAAGAAGTACTTGTTATTATATTTATTTATTTTTTAGTTTCCAAATAGCCCGCGATACTCATAAAGAAATAAAAATAACGATCATAGCATTAAAATGTTTTAGGTTTGAATATCATAAATTCCTCGTGTAAGCGTTTGAGTTCTAAAAATGACAATAATGAGTATTGGATATATAAATGCACTTTTGAAATGAATTACTTATTAAAAAGAAGTATATGAAAAAACCAATGCATGCAAACGAATTAATTTAAATATAAAGTATTCTTTTATTGCTTTGTATTCGAAGCAATAAAATAATAATATTAATAATAAAAATCAATATTGCTGTTTTGGAACGGTCTAGAAATTTTTTAAACATTTTTTTAATATTTTAATTTTCGAGTTTCTTCAAGAGCAACTTTTAAATACTTGTATTAACTCCATAATACTATTTCTTAAATAAGACAGTTAGGAATATTAATTTATTTTAAGTGATGCCTTAGATATAATGAATTTTAAATAACTAGGATTTGTTCTGTAAATTTCGAGATTATAAAACTATATTCTGGCACAACTACTATATGTAAATAAATTGGTCTTGTAAACATTTAAGGTGACATTCTACAGAGATATACTTATAAAATGATGCAATTATGGACAAATTTTATAAGAAACGAAAAGGATACAATTATTTAACGGTAAACTTAGGATATATTATAATATATATAATAATAATAATAATAATAATAATAATAATAATAATAATAGAAACATCAAAAGTTCTTATTTAAATTTTATTTTATAATTGAATACGAGCACAACGAAGAATTACTTTTTTTTTTTATAAAGAATGATATTCAACACTAAAATAAAAAAAGAAAATAAAATCTGATTTGTCGTGTAAATTACGAGATTATAGAACTAGACAAGGATACTACTATATATAACTACTATAAAAGCATACGAAAGCTTTGTCATAGTCAAGCACAACGAAGAATTACTTTTTTTTTTATTAAGAATGATATTCAACACTGAAATATTTATCAAATTAAAATAAAAGAAAGAAAATAAAATCTGATTTATTGTGTAAATTATGAGATTATAGAACTAGACAAGGCTTAGTTATATATAGTAGTTGTATACCTATAAATATAGGTATACAACTACTATACAAAAGCTTTGTCATAGTCAATCAATTATCACTTGTTTTTTTGTTGCAGTTTTTATATGCGAAGCAATAAAATAGAAATAATATCTAATTTTAAACATTATTCTTAATTTGTTTGAACTTGATTGAAGTTAGAATATCATTTTTTCTTCAAAATGTTTGAGTTAAAAATTAATTTTTTCTATAAATTCTTAGAATGTACAACTATACAAAGATACAATTACTATATATACTACTATAAATATAGGTATATAAATATATGATTACGGTACCTAGACCTAGCTAGGCTAGACTAGTTGTGCCTGCCCATGGCTGGCTGGCGGTCGGCTCTCCACACAGCAACTGAGCGGTGCCGCCTCCGCTATTACCCGACTGCACAACATCCGCCTTCGCTACTACCCCCGTTCGATATCTACCGTATTATTAATCCTAAACCTTTTTAATATTCTCTGCCGTTTTTTTTTTCTATTCTTTTATTTATTTTTTACCTTATTCAACCGCTGAATCGAATCGATAGAAGTTGAAAGAGGTAAAAAAAAAAAAAAAAAAATCAGAAAGGTATAACTTTAATGAAGCCCTTTTGTAATGACGGAGGATTCAATGGGGCTTTAAACAAAGCCACAATCCGCTAACTTAATTTTACAATAATAGATACCCACTCCATTGGAGCTCAATCAAGTAATAGACTTTTTATTATTTGTTTCAGAACTTTGCAAGGATTTTTTTTTCAACTCTAGAAAATTTGAAACCCTTTCAATAATCAATGAAGGTTCACTTGTTTATATTATTTTATTAGTTTTTTGTACCCAATCCTTTTCGGCAACACCACTTTACTAAAACCCACTTTCTTTTTTTTTCTTTTTTTTTTCGTAACCTCTTGTAAAGATTTTAATGGGTATTTGATACGTACATATAGGAGGTATGCTATATGTATAGCTGGGTGTGAAGGATACCTTGGATTGCCTTTTTGCATTATTTATTATTATTATTGTTTGGTGAGGGGTCCAATGAAGGTTGTAAACTTGGTTGGCTTTGAATATTCTGGTTTGAAATAACCATCTATTATAAAAAAATATTGTGGAATTTAAAAATACCGGGAATCTCAAATTCACGTTTATAAGTATCTGTATAAACCCATCCCTACAGCCCACCGAGAAGGTTGAAACGGCAGTGGCCAAGAGACTTATTAAAATAAAAATGGACAATTGGAGTTCTGGCAATGGTTAGATTCTCCACTCAAGTTGAGCGTTTGTGCCTTTAGCGCACTTGCTCAGCCTCCACAGGCTCACTACCGATGATGCGGTGATGCGGCGAGAGGAATGCGCTGGGATCTCTTGAGGTCTGCTCTAACCCTCACACGTGGGGGATAGAGTGGACTCAGGGATCCTCATATCGATTGTGTAAATATTGTATATAAGAGTGTAAATGTGACTAGAGATTATATTATTTTTTTTTTCACACACGTAGTTTGATTATGTTCATTTTGTTTATCCTTCTGTTTGTATATAGTTTAAGAGAGATTTTTGTTTTCATTCATTTATTTATTTGTATTCTTATTTTATTTTATTTTAGTATGAATGTGATCATTCATCACTATTACCTATTGCCCGCAACTGTGTGGCGGATTATAATATATAAATAAAAAGTATTATTATTATAAAAAAAGTATCTGTTTCAAACTTCAGATAACTAAGGCTACGACGGATGACGGGTTTTACGCCGTTCTCCAATTTCAGGCGCTCCTTAAATATTGCACGATTTAATTCTTAAGTCTCTTCTTCCTGTTTTAAGTAAATATTTCGAAAGTGACGTAGGACCTTCCTGGGGGTTTTAGTTGGGCTGGTTTGCCTTCTAATATTTTTTATGTTACGATCTCTGCTATTTTGTGATTGTGACATGCCGTGCATCGACCAAAATACTTGCTATCAGCTCTGTTTCAAACTTAAGATGCTAATGCTATGATAGATGATGGGTTTCACGCCATTTCTAAATTTTAAGCGTACCTTAAATATTGCTCGATTTAACTATCTTAAGCCTCCTTTTACCATTTTAAGTAAATGTTTGAAAAGTATAAGACCGTCGCTCCCTGGTGGGTTTTAGTTCGTAGTACGAGTTGGTGAAGATCTCTCTAGCCACCACCAACTGTGGAGTACCTCAGGGCTCAGTTCTGGGACGGTTGCTCTTCACGGCGTCGATTGTGACCCTGGAACATGAGGAAGTGGTGGCAGCCTACGCTGATGACATAGGGGTCTCCGCCTCTAGCGCCAGGCCTAAACGGGCTCTCCCCCTTGCCCAGGAAGCCTCTGCCACCATAGTAGACGCTCTGAAGAAAGATGGCTTAAGGGTGAACCCTGCTAAGACCGACGCTATAGTCATGTCATTCCAGAAAGGGAAAAAGAGCTGCCTGCCCCAGAGATTTGTAGTGGACGAACAGGGCCGAAAAATCTCCAATTCCATCCTATACCTTGGCGTGACGCTAGACCGTCATCTTACTTTCTCCCATCAAGCCAAGGAGACACTCAAGATAGTTCATCTCAAATCCTATAGGCTGCACCATTTGCTCACATCTCCTCACCCCTCGCTACGCCTTAAACTGCAGATTTATAAATCCGTTATAAGACCTACATTGCTCCACGGCGCCCTACTTAGAAGACACCTCTACAGAACTACAATAACACGACTACAGGGCTTCCAGAGATCTGTCCTCCGTAAGATCATCCGGGGAACCACGCTCCAGAGGACAAGAAACAGAGTTATACGTGAAGAGCTCCAACTCCCCACTGTGCCTGAGTATATAGGCCAACGGCACATCAAATTGTTCTGCTGCAACCCACTTTTCAGAGAGATCGCCTCTCCGCCACGTCCTTGGAGGTGGCAGAGCACGGTTCCCTTAGTCGACGTCCTCGACGAGGGAAGGCTTTAGACTCTTCAAGTCTGAGGTCTAAATTTTCACCATTCCACCAGCGGAACGGCCCCTCCCCAATCCACTAGCGTAAGCCAACCAAGTTTACAACCTTCATTGGACCCCTCACCTAACCTTATAATGCCAAAAGGCAATCCAAGGTATCCTTCATATGTACGTACAAAATACCCATTAAAATCTTTACAGGAGGGTACGAAAAAAAAAAAAAGTGGGTTTTAGTAAAGTGGGGTTGTCGAGAAGGATTGCCTTCGAAAAAAGTCTATTTAAGAAAAATTTACTCTTTGTTAAAATCGCTTATTACAAAAATTCCCAATTAATTTAAACATTTCTGTGATACACTTGAAAGGTTCCTTTTCCATGTCACTGACCAAAATAACTAGTTTTCAAATAGAAGGAAAATCATAATTTCTGCCATGTATCATCACATAATATTTCAAGGAGTCCCACTAATTTCCTCGAAGATTCACCTGTGATGCTAAAGTGAACCTAAACGTGAAGTTACTCGTAAGAAAATTCTAAATACTTCAGAAACATAAGCAATAAAGATATTATTATTATTTTATTGCTTCAATATCGAAAGAAAACAAGTGATGCTTCATTGACTCTGACAAAGCTTTCGATTAGTTTAGTTTCATACGTCATGCTTAAAATAATCGTTCACTAGTAGGTTTTTTTTTTTTCCTGATACTTTTTTATACGTTCTTCATTTATAGCATATCCCAGTTCAACAGTGTAACATCACAGAAAAATGGTTATTTTGAGATATACATGTAATATTACCATTAAAGGTAAGATCTATACAGTTCAAAACTGTAATATCTTGAAATATTGTTTTCTACTAAGCTTTGATGACAAATAGTTTACTATTATTCTGTCTTACTGTATAGATCTTACCCTTTTTGCTAAGAATAAATGCATATCTGAAAATAACCATTTTTTGACATGTTACTCTGTCTGAAATGGGACAGCGATATTCGTGTATAATATCAATCTTATTATTTATATAAAATTATATAGTAAAATTAATTTAACATATTACTTTATATTAATAGAGGTATCATTGAAGACTAGTATTAGTATAGTTAGAAATATTTTTTTAAGACCATTGATAATGTACACGAATTCTCTTATTAACGGAACAGTAGCACTTGCAAAAATCCAAAAGCACACAAAAAAAATATTAAAAAATACAAATTTAAATCTTACGTGTTAACGATTTATTTCCAATACATAGGAATAAAAAGAAACCAACCAAAAGCTTTTTTACAGCCAACGAAAAAACGTTTGTTTCGTCTCGATATTTGAAATATTGCAAAAATAATTCAATAATATCTATGTTGATGGTCATTTGGAAATGACTAGAGTTTACTTAATATTATGCAAAATTTAAAATCTTATTATTTTTTTAAAGGAGATTATATAGTGAGTCCCTATATCTGCAATAATATTAATATCCTGGCAGGGTTACCAATTGTACTTTCTTTGTATAACTATTTTATAGTACTTTCCCCTAAAGTACTTTTAATTTTGTCAATTTGAAAAAAATATACATTTCTCATCGTTAGTAATAATAAACCATCGGTAAATGCAAAATACTAAAGAATTTAATAAATAACTGAAGGAGAAAAAGTGAATAAAAATATTCATCCGATTCGAACAGGAAAACCTGAGACCGAACGATCCTTCCTTATTCCTTATTGCTAGAGCATGTTGACGACTTCCTTATATTTTATTGTACTGTTGTATTCTTGACAGGAAAAAAAGTTAATTTTTTTTCACATCTCAAGAACTATATGTATTTTTATAGCAACAGAAAAATAAAAATGTTTGTTAGAAATTTTCCCTATTTATCTTCTTAGATTTTTTTTCGAACATCACAAAAATAGTGATAACTTACGAGCTCACCAATCTACTCAAAACGTGAGGAATTAAGTAGGGTGGTAAGTGAAAGTTGCGTGATTCGCGCACTGCATCAGATTTTTTAATTCATATAATTTTTTTAATATTTAGATTTTTATAATATGAAAATGGGTGTACTTAATAGAACAATAGTTAAGGCGTTATGCTTTGGTAGACACTACGTTATGCTGGGGAAAAATTCGGGCGATGTCAGACGATTATGAATTTTAATAGTCAGAGCTAGGTTCCCTGGAAGCAGCTCCTTTAAAGGTGGATAATGAATCGAAAAGAATTGTTTAATGACCTGTCAAAATACTGTCATTACTAAATTAAAAAACCTCATTCACATGTAAGCAAATGGGGAAGAAAACAAACAAAAAAGGACGGAACATAAAGGACGTAACCACTACTAAAGAAAATGGCGTAGTTTGGAATCAATACTAAACCGCATATTAAATGAGACAGGAGAGCGATGTGAGCTTCATTTGAATTTGAAACAAGCATCTGTCATGACAGAATAAACAAACACCAAGATTGTGCCCCTAGGGTAATTGAAAGTGATACTTCAATCCAATTAATAATTAACTCTGTAATATTATGGTTCCTACCTTCTTTATTTAAACGAGTGCATCTATTGGAAAATTTGAGCCTCTATTAAAATTTTTCATTCTTTCCGCTGAAGCATGGCGCTGTAACTATGAGAGTAGTTTTCGGAACCCAACCTACTCTCCATACCTACTATTTGATGGTAAACAATGGCATTCTAGTACGAAACTGTAAAAATTGTTTATTTCAAGTTTAAATTTGGTTTGTCCTTCAAAATCACTTTCTCGAGATGATATTTTGGCCGATAGTGGGGTGTAAGAAAAGACGTTGTTCTCAATTCAAGGATCTTTATTAAAGATAAGGTTACTTATCTCAATTTGGACGGTGTTTGGTCACTTGAAGGCAGTACACCAGCTAGTACAAGAGCCCAAGAAGAGAAAAAAGGCAGTTATCTCACCCCAATTTCTGATTACTTTAATGAAAGCTATGTTAATAGTCAAAATTGATGAGTCTACCAAGTATAGGTAGGGGGATAAAAATTGGCGGCTGTTTCAAAGCGATAAAAAAAAAACAATTTTTCATTCGGAGCTCTATATCTTAAAAAGTAGGAACAACACAAGAAAACCTAAGAGAACGTCATTTAAACAAGAGTAAATTTGGTAAAATATGAGCCTTAATAGAGTTATTTACGCTAAATAGTTTTCGAGATATAGCTTTTTAAAAAACAACACTTCATAAAAATGTTGTATGGATTACTAAAAGATCAGTAGTTAGTGAATTTATTTTGAAAAATCTATATTTCAAAAACCGTTTGACGTACAGATGTCTATTAGCAATCAAATTAAAGCTAGTTTAATGTGCTATAGTTTATGACCTTTACCTTCGTTGGAATAGTTTACATAAAATTTGCTAAAATAAATTGATTTATAGTTGTTTGGACAAATTTTCACTTGCCAAATTTATATTCATATGTGAATATTATAAAAACTACTACCCCTACGAAGATAAGTGACAAAAACTACTTTATAGTAAGTTAAATTTCCCTTATTTTCAGTGTTGGCAGACATATGTGCGTCTTATGGAACTAGTGAGATTTCTCTAAATAAATTAACTAACTACTAATCTTTCAGTAGATTTTTAAGAAATTTTGCTTTTTAAAAAGCTATATCTCGAAAACTATTGGACGTAAATAGCTCTTTTAAGGCTAATATTTCAGCAAATTTAATCTTTAAATAATGTTCTCTTGGACTAGTGTTGTTGGTTGTTTTTAAGATATAGAGCTCCTAATGAAAAATCAATGTTTTTTTAAGGTTTTGAAACAGCCGCCATTTTTTAATCCCCCTATCTATACTTTCCAAACTCATCAATTTTGACCAGTAATTATACATAGTTTTTATTGAAGTAATCAAGAATTGGGGTGAGATAACTGCCTTTTTTTCGTACTAAGCAGTTGGCTTCCGAAGATTCCAAGGAATCTTCTTAGATTTTCATTGAGTTACCTTGCTGGTAGTTGTCTCCTTCAACTTTAACAACTTTTTTTTTTTTTTGTTACCCTCTACTTTGCCATTTCTGGAGTAGGAGCCATCCTACAGCTTACCAACCTGTTCTAACCAGAGTGAGAAGATCAAGTTTCCATTCCGTACGGTTTCCACAAAATAAAAGTAAAGCCGTACAGTCCTAATTAGAATGAGCCCATTGCATACTGGAAGCTGCTTAGCTGAAGCCTTAATACACTTGGCTACCACGGCCTCCACTTAACAAGATGTGGCTCCTTATCGCGCTCGAACGGTATCGTATAGTATCCTATAGGCCTCTCTAATAATGAATATCTCTGTCAACACAGCTCCACTCAGGCTGAGTGTGGGCATAACCTTTTCTGTGTCTCATGATCCCAAAAACAATATATAGAATATGATAAAAATATAGAATTAATGAGCAGCTAATTAATTGAAGTATTTATGTTTTTAACAAGAGCAGGTATACTTTTTTAAGAAGACTATATCTTTTATAGTTAAGGGATAAAAAGTATATATAAAGGTGTATATATAGGGTGTTTTTTTAAGCCTGATAGAACTTGAAATTGTAAAAAATAACACAAAAAATTAAATTGTAATCAAAATTTTTTTTTTATTCGAAAGATCAATACGTGACATTAACATTTGAAAATGATTTCGGGCATATGGGCACCGCGGCTGTTCTTGACGAAGCGCATTCTGGACGTCCAATTTTGGGCCACTTTTTCGAGCACTGCTGGCCGTATGTCACGAATAACACGAACAATGCTGGCCTCCAAGGCGTCAATTGTTGCTGGTTTATCAGCATAAACCAGTGACTTCACGTAGCCCCACAGGAAATAATCGAGAGGTGTCAAATCGCACGACCATATGCGGCAATTTTGCTTATTAACAAACCCGTTAAGCCAAAAATGCGCCTCACCGCTGAACACAATTTTACAGAATGCGCTTCGTCAAGAACAGCCGCGGTGCCCATATGCCCGAAATCATTTTCAAATGTTAATGTCACGTATTGATCTTTCGAATAAAAAAAAAATTTGATTACAATTTAATTTTTTGTGTTATTTTTTACAATTTCAAGTTCTATCGGGCTTAAAAAAAAACCCTATATAAACAAGCTATGAATGTAATCTCTTTTATTACTAGTAGTGCCCACAGGGCCTCGCTTTATAGGAATATAACTATATGATGGATTGGAATACGAGAACGAAACTTTTGAAGGCCGTTCCAGCTTCCAGGAACCTGGGCAGTGGAACAGCTTCTGTTCCTGGAAGGGTCACCCACGCTGTCATGATAGCGTATTCCTCAAGTTCTCTAGTATTGTAGACTAAAGGCATTACAGTATACGCTTTGAAATAACATACCACCATCAGAATGTGGTGAGAATTAATTTACATAGTCCCACTCAGTCTATGCCCCACCATCTCAACGATAAGAGGAAATGTAAAGTCATAGCGACCTTGATCGGACACGGAAAATATATTTCATACTCCTTAGACTCTACAGTATATGAATATGATACAGTTAAAATTTTATATAACTGAATTAAATATTGTAACACAATGAATATAAATAATTTGAAATAAACTAATTTAAGACAAAATGTATCTGATAATACTTAAAATACCAATTAATTAAAAATCTGGTTTGGTGCGTAGATCACACTACTTTCACTTCTAATCTGAATAGAAATTAATTGACTATTGTAATAATAACCGGGGAAACCCCAAAAAAATATATTTATAAATTCAGTTTATTTATGGATTTTTCGTTTCTCACCATTACCTTTGTTAATTTTAGATGTTTAAGATTAATTTTACTAAATATTTAACTTAATATATGTATTTATTTATATTTTACAGATTTTTTTAACATATAAAAAATCATACATAAACACCTTAATGCTCCCTTTGTAACCGATATAGCCCGAACCAGACATCACTCCTTCCATTATAAACTCCCTAACCACTCAAACCCCCTAGTTTCTAACTTTGCATCCTCTTCCATTCCTGACAACTCTCCGAGGCGCCTGAAAAGAAGATCGAAGAAGATAGAGATCGGGATCCGAGTTTATATCAATATATATTTTAATAAAATTTCAACAAATAAAAATTATGAGGAACAATTAAAGAATAGAGAATATTTTAAAATTCGATATTTATATTTCCTAAATTTCTTATCTACGGGACCTCCAAATCTTAAAGTGTTGGGGACCCTTACTTGGTTAAATAGAACCCTGAGTTCACAAAGACTTACTGATTCAAAAGGATCTTATTAGTAGTTAGTTAGGTATAGTAGAGTTGGTTATTTAGTAACAGAAGCCAATCGGATAGGATAAGTACTTTCAGATCACGCACATAACTGGAAGACCAGCACGCTATTACGCGAGCAGAATAAACTATTAGCAGACCTTCACATCCGACCATTGAATGTAACTTAGTGTGCTATTTCTGTGTTAATTTCTATTTACTTTTTCACTCATGTAGACGTATTACTTCCTCACTCGTTTTCTCTCTTTTTGGCAGAGTTAAGAAAGATCGTCCTCTGTACTTTATGAATGAGGGTCTTTTTTGCTGCTTCAATAACTAGTGAAGCGTAAATACACAAAGGTTTCAACAAGTATTAAGAGGTTTGATATTCATAATCGATTGTTTAAGAAAAATAGAAAACAATGAGCCTTTTTAGTTTTACTGACCAAGATATGGAGTACATTGGAAGGGAAAGTACTGCCATCGTGTAAAATTTTGAATTTGAGTTTCCAAGAGAAAAACACATTTAGCTCCTAATAACTTTGTCTAGTAAACTTGTCTGCGTGTGAACAAGCTAGCTTAAAAATGAAAAGTGCGAAACTGAAATTATAGTCATTCATTTATATTCTGGAAGACGTCTCTAACGATTTTAATTAAACTCGCCATGTCAATTAAATATGCCAACGATCCAGGTCTCTTTGTGCATAGAGTGAACCTGCATCTTGTCATGCTAGATCCGTGGGTCAAGGACTTATCGTGGAGCCTTGTGATTCAGTGTTCAGTATGTGCTACGGCGGGTAGGGGTTCGAAAGGAACCTTTACTAGCCCAACCGTGAAAAGAAAAGAATAGTCTAATTTTGTTATTTTTGTATTTTTAAATAAGTAAACATAATAAATGGAACAAAAAATATACAAACTAGAAAAAAAAAAGAAAGCTTAATACTAGTAGAAAGCTTAATAATAGAGTCGAAGAAGTCCGCCCGCCATGGCTAAAATGACTAGGCCGGCGAAAATGGCCACTATGTGTGTGTAGTGAGGAGACGATATGTGTGTGCACACCAAGAGACTCACAAAGTGCATATTTTATTTTTTTACCGTATAAAAACATTTGCCTTTTTAAACAATAAAATCATATGTTGTACAGTCGATTTTCATTTCGTTAAACGATGTGTTGGCCGCAACAGTAAAATATATTTCTATTATATAAAAAGCGAAATTACTAGAACTTTTAATTCTGCGCTGCAGTCTTGGTAATTTAATATTAATCGGATTAAGTTTCTAGGACGGGTTGGCGAAATTCAATACTATTTTTTTTCACTTTCTAATTTTTTTTTCAGTTGCCAAGATATTGGCTTCTCCTAAAAAAAAAAAAAAGGCACACTAAAAAAAAACGTGTAGATGCAGCACAAGCGTCTTTTATTTGTTCCTAAAAATCGACACCCGACAGGTCCGCTACAAATTCAGGCCAACTTTTGCTAACAAATCCAAATAACCCACACGCTTGCAAATGCGGGAATTGGTCATTGTTTGTTATTTGTTGCAAACGTGTAGACGCACCTTAATATTTATCTGATTAAATTTCTTAGACGGTGAGTGGGCGATTTATTCATTTTCATATTATTTATTTTAAAATTTGTAGAAATTTTTTTTCAGTTTTTGGCTTATAACAAAAAAAAAAAAAAGAAACAAATAAATATATATTAAATAACGTCTCGTACTAGGTGGATTGGAATACGTTAATAATCAGAACCTGATTATAAATATTTTTTAGTTCTTCAAAATTGTATAAACATTTTTTAATTTTCTATTTTATTTTGTAACATTACATTTTGACAAATTTTTAGCCAACAGTAATATGGATGATAGAGCTCATTCACATTATACATACAAATTTGTAAATTAAATGATAAAATTAATAAATTAATTTATAATCTTTAAATTTCTTTCTTGAGACTGGTAATTGTTTACTAAATAATTCAAAAACACTATCCAAAATTATAGTCTCAAAACATTTATTTCATTCTCACGTCCAACGTTTCGGCCAATTCGGCCATCTTCAGGGACAATCTCAAATTACTATGAGACATATCATCCAACCATTTAAAAAAACTCCATACAGGCCATTCTGCCCAGGTCAAAACATTAATATCTAATATGTCAAAATTACAATAAAAATCACAGTCCAAATTATTTCTAAATAGTGATAAAAGAGAAATAATTTGGACTGTGATTTTTAATGTAATTTTGACATATTAGATATTAATGTTTTGACCTGGGCAGAATGGCCTGTATGGAGTTTTTTTAAATGGTTGGATGATATGTCTCATAGTAATTTGAGATTGTCCCTGAAGATGGCCGAATTGGCCGAAACGTTGGACGTGTGAATGAAATAAATGTTTTGAGACTATAATTTTGGATAGTGTTTTTGAATTATTTAGTAGTTAATAAATTAAGTTAATAAATAAATACAAAAAAAAAATAAATAAAGTAAAATAATATCTTAAACACCATCATTCCTATTTACATTCAGCCTGGGAAACTACGTACCGAGCTCTTCCCCCCACTACGGAAGATTGGAAGAAAATAATACATGAATTTAATTAATAAATGATACATATTAAAAAAAGTAACATGGTAAGTCACAGTGCGTTTTTAGGCAAGGGCTGAACATTTGTTTTTTTAATGTGTCATCTAACAGTCTATATTAAGAAAAACTTGTAACGTACTTCCCCTTTAAATAGTTCAGCATTAGAAAAATCGGACAAATCTTTATCTTTGTATTAGATTGTATTTTCTCTCCTATTGGTTATTATTATTACTAATTATTATTATTATACACTTATTCCTCAATCAGTGTTGGGATAAGAGCAAATGTGAACCAATGGGCATGTGCAGACCATATCTTCCTCTTTCTATAGTCTTAGTGTGATATTTATCCCAATGAAAATGATTTAAATTTGTTTAATATAATAGAAAAAATTTCATTAATAAAGCTATAAATGAATTTTACAATTTTATTATTTACTATTAGACCCGGCAATGCTATATTTGAGGATATATATAAGTTAAGGCCTGAGCGCTATTGTCAGCTGACCCATTAAAGTTTGGTAAAAGCTTTTGAGGAGGATTGAAAAATGGGGCTTGAAGTGAATGCAGAAAAGACCAAATACATGATCACAGAGGAAATCACCAGGCCCGGTGGAGAAATCAGGATCGGAGAATATACTTTTGGGAAAGTCCCCGAGTTTGTGTATCTTAGATCGCTCATAACCCAAAACAGTGTTGTGGACTCCGAAATTAAACGAAGAGTCCTATGTGCCAACCGCTATTGTAGCCTCAGTCCCCATTTTAGGAGCCGTGCCTTGTCTAAGGACACCAAGATTTATTTGTATAAAACAATTATTCGGCCAATTCTGCTGTATGGCTCGGAAACATGAACTATCTCCAAGACTGGTGATCACAACTTAACGGTCTTGGAGAGGAAGATTCTCCGTAAAATATTTGGAGCTGTCAAGGTTGACCAGATATGGAGACGTCGAACAAACCAGGAGCTCAAAGTTTTATATAAGGAACCAGACGTTATTCAGGTTGTGAGGCTCAGTAGATTGAGGTGGGCAGGGCATGCTGCTCGGATGGCTGAGAGTGATCTGTGCAAGGAAAATAGTGACCGCGGTACTACATGGAGCAAGATGGGAGTGAGGAACTGGATGGCGGCCGCACAAGATCGTAATGATTGGTGGAGGCTGTTGTAGGAGGCCAGGACTCGACATCGAGTTCTATAGGAAGTTTGGTGAGTCAATTCTGAAAATTTTTGTGTTATGATCCTCTTGTGAGATTATGACGTGTCGCCTGAATAAAAAAACTATCTTCAAAATAAATTAAGTTAAAAAATTTTTACTTTTTAATTTCTTTAGTAAGGTTTTTACTAATATTATTTGCCTTGCCTTTTCCTAAAAAAGATTATTGACCTACTTAACTTAAATCCTCATTATGTTTTTTTAAATTTTTAGTGAATAAAAAATTGTTAAGTAGAATCCGTAATATTTTTTTCTTATTTATCAGAAAGAAACAAATCGATTGGCGTATAATCACCATGAAAATAACTCATACTTTTTGAATAATATTATATAAAATAATATTATTTTTATTAACAAAAAATCGGGCCAGCTTATACTCTTCACGGGGAAATTCTGAACATTTAACAATAAGCTCCATCGTAATCTGATGAACGGTGATAAATTTCGAACAAACTAAAATTCATTTTTATATATTAGGTTTACAAGCTGTGTTATGTTACAAGCTGTAATGAATTCCTTGTCTGTACTGGAAGAAATGCATAACCCATTTTTGTATTACGTGTTTAAAAATAACTGTTGATACATATTGATGGCAAAAAGGAAGACTGGTAATCTAGGGTTAAGCAATTGAAGCTCATACATTAACCTCAGAGTTGCTTTCAAAAGAAGTCCGTAAAAAAGTTGAATGACCAGTTGCATAATAATAATAACCGCACCCATTTTAAGGTTAAAGACATTTATGTGCAACAGACAACTGGCTGTTTTCCTTACTTGACCTGTACTTCTGTACATAAAAAATTTCTTAAACTAAAACTGGTCAGGATGGCGAAAATGCGTGTTATTTTGCGACGTAGGGGTTAAGACTTCTTTTGCTGTATCCAAATATTTGAAATCCTTACTAGACAATTTGCCATTATTTTCAAAAACTTATTTATTGAGTTTTTCAATTTTACTCCTGGAGAAAATAAATATAAGTAAATGTATGCGAAAAGTGAAGAATATAAAACATTAATAAAAAAAAAAAAATATATTTGTTGTGACCACGGCTTGGTTTTTCTAGGGACACCTTTACACTATATCCACATTAAGCTAGGTTCTACGGATGGTTAATTTGAAGATTTAAGAGTGTAAATGTGACTAGAGATTATATCATTTTATCATTATGTTCTTTTATTGATCTATTTTTTCATACACATAGTTTGATTATGTTCATTTTGTTTATATACAATTTTTTTTTCATTTATTTATTTTTATTCCTTTATTTTATTTTAGTATGAATGTGATCATTCATCACTATTACCTATTTCCCACAACTATGTGGCGGATTGTAATATCTATCAATAAATAAAAAGTATTTTAAAGTAAAAAAATTTGAAGATTTAAATACTGTGTTGATAAAGGATAAAAAAAAAATAGAAACAGAAATAAAAAATTTAAATCTTCCTATAAATGGATGAGACAATAAAAAATAAAGTAATAGGTGAAAGGGAGAGAGGGGGAAAAAAGGAAAATGCGAACATGCAATATAATATGAAGTTTGAACGTATCAGCAATAGTTTGTGTATAGTACGCCAAGGTATTTGTACCAGTATGCTTTCATGTATATACTTATTTTATTTTTAAACTACACTACTGGCAGTATACACTAACTCGGTAATAATAGATGCGAGATATATTTTGAATATCAAGAGTTAAGAATGATTTCTTGCCGTTTTTTATCAAAGGCCAGGAGGGATTTAGCTCTGTGTTAAAGCCCGACTGCGGAGTTCCCAGTGAGCAGTACCGGGATGTCGTGTAGATTTTCTTTAATAACTTATTGTCACGCTAATCCTTCTCTGGCTTTTCTCTTTTCATGATATATCTTTTTTTATATACATTTTCCATTATTAAACTGTTTAACCTTTGTGCATTTATCTCTCTGTTAAATCCTTATGATGTTTCAACAGCAAATTTACTATCGATTCTTTAACAGCAGATATTTTATTTGGAAAATCTAGTATATTCCTTAATTTGAAAAAAAAAAAAGATTCCCCTTCCACACTGCTTCTATAGAATTTTAAATAGAAATTCTAAGAGGTCCAGGTATCAGCACATGTAAACCAGACGCATGTGGACGGGTCGAGAATGATTAAGTTGAGTTTTAAAAATATATAAATAATATTGGTCAGTTAACTCTCGTCATGTGCGATATTTTAGTAAAAACGATCATTTTACCAGTTCAACTGCTAATTATTTAATTTATAATTTATATGAAAATTTTATTGGTCCTTCCGTTTACACCCCATGATTATAACTTTAGATCTGTTAGAGCCTAAAGTTTTGTTTATTTTGATTTAAGTATTTTTTATTATTTACTTTCCAATTGGTTTTTAATTTTTGTTAAGTTTATTTCTATTTTTTTTCAATATAAATTATTTTGTATTTTGAATTACGTGCCCCCTTTTCCATGGTCGTTGCTGGAGTGTTGGAAGTATATACTGGCAAAAGAGTTTCTCGTCCTGGAGTCTTCCTACAAGAGTCTGTAAGAATTTCATTTCAATTTAATTTTTTATTGTTTACTTTCCAATTGATTTTTAATGTTTGTTAATTATAAGTTTATTTATATTTTTTTAACTATAAGTTATTTTGTAATTTGAATTTATTTAGAACTCGTCACGTAAATCATGGATATTTAGAGAATGTTATGGTGTACTTAGGCTTCGCGTGTTTATAAGTGCAATAGGATTAAGCCCTGGACATAGACTGATAAGCGTCGCCAAGCCAGTCTACTGCGAACGATATATGTTTGGTAGCTTTTCGCCGACCAATTCACCAGCATTTCAGTCTAGTTTTTTGAGATACCGTAGTACATTGTTGTCGGCACTTTCACTCATGATGCAGAGACTCAAACCACACTCGGTCCATCATCATTTGCATAGCGGCGGCCCTATATGAGACTTTCGGGTCCCTTCGATATGCGCATATCGAAAACACTTCGATCTACTGTGAGTGACACTTTATTTTTATTTTTCATCAAATCTCAAGTTTTATTTTTTTTGCTCCTAACTATTATGTTAGTAAACATAAAATTATTTTGTTTATTAAAGACTTTTATTATTTACCACTATTAAATTTTGTATATCAGTTGATAGGATATTTTATTTATTATTTCATTTTTCTTCAGCATTTTGGCTTTTTTGAGAGACTTTTTCAGGTCCTCCTTCTTTTTTTTTAAAATCAAGTTTTATTTTTAAACCTGAACCAGAAAATTTCTACTTCTGGGGAAGAGATTTGTATATTAAGAAAAAAACCCTCGCCCCAACAATATCCAAGGATTGAATTTGAGAATTATTGTTCTTTGAAACAAGGGTCAAAGTATTACTGGATTTTTATTTTAATTATTGAAATATAAATTTTTGTTTTTTCTCAAGAAATAACTCTGATTTATTTATAATTTATATATACTGTAATCTAGAAACAACCCTCTGGACCTTTTCTTTCGATAGTAGAAGTTATCCCTGATCCTAACGCTCCTGCTATTGAGTTAACTCCTTAGGACGTAATTCTTCCCCCTCCTTTCTGCACTCTCAGCAGCGCATCCGTAGTTCCCTTGCCACAGGTTGAGCCGAATAACCATGGGTGGCTTGCAGCACTTAGGATTCGTCCTAAGGCTGTTGACGATCATGTGGTCTAGGACCTTAATAGTTACTGGGAGGAGGAATATAGGTCTGTAGGCTTTTGGCGTTTACTTATTCTTGCCACCTCCCTTGTAGAGCAGTATCAAGTCTGCAACCCTCCACTTGCTTAAAAAGGGCCCCTTATCTAATATATCCAGCAATTTCTCCTCTATATAAGGGACGATCCTCTGCCAATCCACGACAAGACAGAGATTCTATATATCTTATGGTGGACATAGGTCGGCACTAAAATCTTGCCTTTAAAGCAGGCTGTCTAACATTATATATATATTTTTTTCCTTTTGGTTTATTTTAATAATTCCTATCGCCACTATTTCTATTGTGTTGTAACAACCTTAGAAATGTTGTATGGTTAGGTAACGAACGGATCTCTAAAAATTTAATAAACACTGATCCGACGAGGGGACGTATGGTTAGACCGAACAGTAGTTGGAAAGATTGCTGCACTGCGTAGAGTGATAAGAAGGATAAAATATTGTAAATATATTAGATATACTGGATTATAACCATTCGTATAGTGATGCGAAGGAAGACTCCTGCACTACAAAAATACCTTAAATGAAGCAGAAAAGCTTATGAACATAATAAGTATAAGGATAAATATAAATGTAAATTAAAGAAGTATTAAGTATAGGATAAATAAACATCAATGGAATGAGAATATTTGTGCTATGTTAGTTTTAATTACTTTAGTTTTTCATTTATCGCACCCCTTTTTTATTTAATTTTTATTTTAAAGTCTGCTTAGTATCGGCTTTTTTGACACATAAAAAAATAATTGTTGAGGATTTCTAAAACTAGGGTGAAGGCAAGCTGTGCCGTCTATACTTCTTCCTTTATATTCGAAGGGAGGGGCCAGTGCTTACCATAAAATGTCGGGTCTCCAAACAGGTTTCAGCTCAGGCCTTTAAGTACCAATACCCTCGACTAATATTTACTTCGCTAATTTCAAAGTTTGTAACTATCGATATTATCAATAAATACAAAAATGTTTGTTCTATTATTGAAAAAATTTACTTAATAAATTTGAAGATGAAAAGAAGGTTAGGGATGCGATAAATTAAACTTACTTTATTAGTGCAAGCGTTTTGGCCGGAATTTCAGGCAGGACAAATATTCTCATTCCATTAATGTTTATTTATCCTCTACTTATCTAATAATATTTGGTTATACTTCGATTTTATTTCCTATTAATATTTATATTTATCCTTATATTTATTATGTTCATAAGTTGTCGACAAGCTTTTCTGCTTCATTTAAGGTATTTTTGTAATGCAGGAGTCTTCCTTCGCATCAGTGTACGAATGTTTATAATCCAGTATCTAATATATTTACAATGTTTTATCCTTCTTTTCACTCTCTTATTACTCTTTTCTTTTTCTTTCACCTTTAAACATATTAAGTTATGTTCACCACATCATATTATTGTCATTTGTATTTAACTGTTACTTTCTCCTTTTGGATAATTTTTCAAAATTATTCCAATGGATTTTTCTTTCATATTTAATTTATTACATTTAAATTTTCTTTCTTACTGTTTCAGAACTTTTATTTTGTACATATATTCACCTAATGGATGTTCATATGTATATTATTTTATTTTTCTTTCCACCTACTGTTCGGTCTAACCCCCCATACGTTAACTCGTTGGATCAGTGTTTATTAAAATTTTAGGGATCCGTTCGCTACCTAACCTCACAACATTTCTAAGGTTGTTACTACACAATAGAAATAGTGGTGATAGGAATTATTAAAACAATCCAAAATACATTTATATAATATTAGACAGCCAGGCTGCTTTGAAGGCAATAATGTCCTATACTATAAAGTCAGGGATTGCCCTAGAAACACTAAAGAAATTAGTTAGAGGCAATAACCTTAGTTTTATGTGAGCCCTAGGACATAAGGATTGTGGGAAATGAGATGGCAGACATCCTAACAAGGAAGGGATCAAAAATGATGCTAATTGGCCCCGAACCGTATTGCAACATATCTGGAAGTGCAATCAGGAAGGTGGTCGACTCCTGGGAACATAAAGAGACGGAAACATACTGGACATGGAAACCAAGCATGAAGTAATCCAAGCTCTTTATTTTACCTTAACCTTACTAGAAATGAACTGAGGACGATAACAGTAGTCCTCACGGGTCCCTGCCCCTTAAAATATCATCTTAAGAAGACAAAGGTGGTGGAGGATTCCACCTGTCGTCTATGTATGGAAGACGAAGAAAAGGCACAGCACATTCTGTGTGAATGTGAAGCCCTTGCCTTCTGAAGACTGTATTATTTGGGACAGGACATAATGGAACTTAAAGACATTTTTAGAACAGACCCAAAAGGATTAATGAGCATTGTGAAAGCATAGGATTCATATGGGTCGAAGTTAAGATGGGATTCCCGACACACAGTGTAATAATACAGGTTCTTACTACAACCTTCCAAATCTATATTATTCAATTTTAGGTTATATTTATTTGCTTAATCTTTAGGTGCCGTATACAACTACAGGATTAGAGGTGCCGTACACAACTACAGGGTTAGAGGCACCATACTCTGGATTTCGTGGTTACATTTCTTGGTACAGGCTTCTCCTTTAGGAACTTAAAAAAATTATTCCAGTTTTCTGGCAGTAAGGCTTGACGTTGATCCCGGAGGCCAAAAGACGTTCTCGATGATTCCAGCCGCGAACAGTGTTCCAGGATATGCTAATTTTAGGTTATAGACAACATACGAGAAGTTTTCTATCAAAAGTCAATATAACCAGTTTAAGGAATTTATTATTTAAAAATTATTTTGGGAGCATGTTATGTAGATAAGCTAAAGTTTAATTTAAAATGTTGATCTGTAATTCCTGTTTGGAAATAGGGTAAAAATTTAAAATTTCTCTAGAATTCTGACCGAATAAACCAAGTTATCGGAGTTTCAGGGAATATTCACTGAAATTATCATTTTGGGTTTTTTTTTTTGGTTTTTTTTGAAAACTGACATCAATAAATTGCGTTTATAAGCAATTTTGAGTATAATAACCTCTTTCGACAATGCATTACCAAAATTTTCGCAGTTTAGTGTTGGTTCTCCAATAACAAATTTTTCGAATTCTCCAGATTTTCAAATTATTGTGTCCCTGGCCATAAGAGACTGGCTCAACAACCCAAGGCTGTTAAGATAGTCTTCTAGCCGGCGGCATTCCACCAATGCCTAATAGTACAAGAGCCCAAGAGGAGCAAAAAAGCAGTTATCTCACCCCAATTTTTGATTGATTTAATGAAAGATATGTATAATTAATAGTCAAAATTGATGAGTCTGCCAAGTATAGGTAGGGGGAATAAAAAATGGGGGATGTTTCAAAACCTTAAAAAACACTAATTTTTCATTCAGAGCTCCTCTATATCTTAAAAAGTAGGAAAAACACAAGAAAACCTAAGAGAACGTCATTTAAAGAAGAGTAAATTTGCTTAAATACAACCCCTAATAGAATTATTTACGGTAAATAGTTCTCGAGATATAGCTTTTTAAAAAACAACATTTCATGAAAGTCTTGTATGGGACATACTGAAAGATCAGTAGTTAGTGAATTTATTTTGAAAAATTTATATCTCAAAAACCATTTGACTTGCAGATGTCTATTAGCACTCAAATTAAAGCTAGTTTAATGAGCTATGAAGTAGTTTATGACATTTATCTTCGTAGGAGTAATAGTTTACATGAAATTTGCTATAATAAATTGATTTATAGTTAGTAAATTTTCATTTGCCAAATTTATATTCAAATGTGAATATCATAAAAACTACTACCCCTACGAAGATAAGTGTAATAAAATACTTTATAGTAAGTTAAATTTCCTTTATGTTGAGTGTTAGCAGACATATGTGCGTCTTATGGATCTAGAGATATATTTTTTTAAAAATCTAACATTTTATACGAACAACTAGAAACTAACATTTTTAAGTTTAGATTTCTCAAAATAAATGAACTAACTACTAATCTTTCAGAAGATTTTAAGAATTTTTTTTTTTAAAAAGATATATCTCGAGAACTATTGGACGTAAATAGCTCTTTTAGGGCTAATATTTCAGCAAATTTACTCTTCTTTAAATAATCTTCTCTTAGATTTTCTAGTGTTGTTTGTAGTTTTTAAGATATAGATCTCGGAATGAAAAATTAATGTTTTTTTAAGGTTTTGAAACAGCTGCCATTTTTTTTTCCCCCAACCTATACATGGCAGACTCATCAATTTTTATTAGTAATTGAACCTAGTTTTCATTAAAGTAATAAAAAATTGGGGTGAAATAACTGCCTTTCTTTCTTCCCGGCTCTTGTACTATAGCCCTAATGGTATTTCCCCTAGACCATAGTATTTCCTCCCCCATGTTTCACGTTGTTTTACAAATCCTTCGCCCCGAGCCTTAAATTTTGTTTCCAAATTGTAAGGAAGCCGCTTTAAACGTTTCAAATTTTCGTTCGTCTGAAAATATAATATTTTTCTAAAACTCTAATAGTTTATCTCTGTATGTCTTAGCAAATTGCAACCCTCTCCTGCCTCTTATTTCACCCAGTAAAGGTTCTTTTTGAGGACGCCTACCTCAAAAAGACAGTCGTCCATTCCATAGTTTGTTTTGAACGCTTCCGAACAATTGTGTTTTTTAACAATATATCGAACTGTTGAAAACCCGATTTTACATACATTTTCCAATTTCAAGGTAACTCTTACGTAACTCACGTAAATGAATGATTTTTTTCTCAATCAGAACGCGATATTTCGTTTTTCTTAAGCATATTTATCAATTCAAACACAAAGCTCAACTGTATTATAACTCAAACATCTCTTTTAATTTTTTGTTTGTAAATAAGCTTTGTTTATTCACCTCTACCGAATCTAACTGCTAATACTTGTAATAAATGAGTTTGCAAATTAGTTTTTTGCGTGAAATTTTGTTAATTGTGTTGATATCAATGTTCAATGCATTTTTTTTTTGTCCCCCTCCCTTGCCATTTCTGGCACACGGGGTGCGGGAGCAGTGGAGTTGTGCGCTGGGGTTTGCGTATGCCACTGCTCCCAAGGATCACCAATTTCAATGTTCAATGCATCTATACAATAGAAGAAATTAATTACATGTTACTCTCTGTTAGCAAGAAATTAACACAAGTTTTTATGGTGTGCAAATACTTTTTTGTTTACTCTACATTTCTATATGTTTATTTATTCATCACCCTACCCTGAATGCTTAGGCAATACGGGTGTTCGCAGCATTATGTACAACTCATTGCTGCAACATATCTTGCTCCTCTTCTCTGCTCTTTTACTCTGGCCTTGCTGTTGAAGTTTCTTCTCTCCTAGTTAGGGAGAAATGAGAAGAGCCCACAGCTTCTTTCCACTCGTACACCAAGGTCATGTAGTGCGGATACTCGTTTTCCTCCATCAGCTCTATGAGATCGCTCTCCGTCCTGTCTCCCTCACCATCTTGGCTCTCATCGCCTATGAGGCACTGGGAGCCAAGATGATGTTTAAAAATAGAATATTAGAAAGAGAGAAAAATAAACAAAAACTTAGAGCTTCTCAACCTATCGCGTTACAAGGGTAATTCAAGTTAGGTCGTGAAGAGTACGTCCTACACAGATCAATTTTCATGCGTTTTTTATATCTGTTTAATTAATTATATAATTATATAATATTATAATTTATTTCAAAGGAGGAGATAAAATGAAAAAAAAATAGGGCTTAAGCCTAATTAATTCATACAATTTTCGCAACATACAGTTATAGACAATGTATTATACATATGTAATAAGTAATTAATATTTACGTTTGTTATTAATTAAACTGTTGTAAGTATTGAAAAATAAAACAAATATAATCCTAAAAAATAAACCGTTATAGTTAAAAATAAATATTATCATTTGTATCTGTGCAAATTACAAACATTTTGTTAATTTCTAATATTGAACTAAACAAGTTTTATAAATAAACAGATCCACAACCCATTTATATTTCTAAAAGAAAAATAATATGATCCAGAACCTCGTGTTTATGATTTTTTCTTTCTTAGTATATATTTTTATACTACTATATACTGACTGGAACTACGTGTTTTAAGAAAGTTTAGAATATTAAATTTCATCTTAAAAAACATTACTCAATTTAAATTTTAAAAGAGCCCCATTGTGAACTGTGTTGAAAATAATGAATTCCGCATTAAAGCGAAAACATTCACTATCTAGGAGGCTTTCTGGAGATTAGAAATAAGATGAAAATCCCTTAGAAAATATTACCTGTACTAATAACTAATAATTTCAGGAGTAGGATAAAACCACTTTAATAATGTGAATAGGATTTGGAAGAAGAAAAAAAATTGAAAATTGCTAGTTAACTTAGACGTAATGGTTAAGATATTTCTTTCAGTGGATTCTAATCTAAAACTATTTATGTAAGATGATACTAAAAGGTTTAGCAGATTTTTCAAAATGGCCGCCATATATTTTTAAGTTGATAGCCAATAATGTTACTTGGAAAAATTTAAAGGATTAAATTGCGTAAATTTTGGTCTATAACAAGATGAATCCGCAGGTGCATTTCATCTTTTATTTTAAGAAGAAACATAATGTTACCGAAATACGGTGGCCTATTTAGTACAGTGAATTTACACTTTGAAACCCATTTACATAAAAAAATATTTTAATTTTTTTCTTTTTTATTGTGTTCCTTATATCCAGAAGTAAAACGTTAAACCATTGAAAGTTTCCGCTTTTGTTATTTTGTTTCTGTTCACTCCTGTCAAAATTTTTTAGAGAAGACAGTATTTTTTCAACTGCTATCGCTTATTTTATGTTAAAAAATAATTCAAATTTTTGCTTAGACTATACAACAGGAACAATGAATGTCCTTGAAACTATTCTTATTAAAGTAAAAAACTTAAATTTTTGCTTATTTTTTATTCAATGCTAAATATCTTGAAAACTACGGAGCGTACGATGAAATATAAATCCTGTTTTTAAAGCTGATTTAAATTAAATTTGAATTGAAATAAATTTTCTAATATTTGCCTTAATTAAACTCTTTACGTTTGATATTTTCCGAGATACAGTTGCTTAAGCTAGAATAAAAAAATTGAACTTATATTCTGCTGGGAATATATAAAAATTATTTTTTATCTTCAATGACAAAACTATGAACAACTACTATAATTTTTTGGCTCAATCTCAAGAAACGTTTTAGATTTGTCAAATGACCATAAATTTGTGAAATAATGTATATGTATTTAAACATTAATTGTTGTATCTAAATATATTAAAAAAATATTTATCCAGGTCCACTAGAAACTTTATTGCTTATATTAATATGTTGATAAATATTTCCAATGTCTATTTATAGAACTGGATAATGGGCTAAAGAGCCCGAAACGTTCAGGTGTAAAAGAGGAAGAAGGATGAAGTAAAAAAATGGAAGAAAATTAATTGCCTGAAAATGAATATAATAAAATTTAATAAACCCTTTGGAATTTTAGATGTAATAGTACAACTAATTTATATTTAAAACAGAAATTTAAATAAAAATCTCAAATACTTCCACGTGTTCTTAGTATGATCATGGATTTTAATATGTTGGACTGGATGAACATGAAAATGACCAATAGTATAGCAAATGCTAAAGAATAATTTTTTAAAAATTACATAATACAGAATACAGCTAAAACTGACCATTGAAATTTAGGTAGTTAGTATTTTGGCAGTTATCTGGTAAATTAGATCACTCATAAAGGTTCATTAAAGTAAGGAAGTAACCAGAAAGAATTTTTTAAAATGTTATTTACGATGGATAAATTTATTAGTGATAGAGGAGTGAACAAATATGGTAGCATATAGTTTAATGTACATTTTCTCAATCTGTTGTTAAATAGTTATTTGAAACATTTTATATATTGTTTTTAACATTTTGTAAATAATTATTACTTTAAATAATTATACATTTCTTAGTCAGATTGCTATTTCAATAGTTATAATAATAATGAAGGCCTAACGAGCCCAAAGGTTCGATGCCGATATCACCAAACGCTCTCTGCATACATCCTTCCAGTGATTTTTTTTTTTTTTTCCCCTCCCTTGCCATCTCTGGCATACGGGGTGCGGGAGCAGTGGGGTAGTGCGCTGGGGCTTGCGCATGCCACTACTCCCTAGGATCACCGATTTTTTTTTTTTTTTTTTTGCTTTTTTTTTAACTGTGGTGCAGCCCAGCGCTACGTCTGATGGAGTTGCACCTTGTCCACTGCATCTCTCTGGGTGCCTCCTGCAGTTTCCAGGCTGGTCCAGCCCTCCTGGTCTCCATCCAGGTTAGCTTCCTCATCTTCTGGTGGCTCGCCGATGTTGGGCGGTCAAGTCCTTCCCATCGTGTAATGAGTGGGGCCCACCACCTTCCAGTGATACCCCTCCAAACTCAATTTCACTAAATCAGTTTTAACGCAATCCTCCCATTAACGTTTCGGTCTACCTCTCGCACGTTTACCTGTTGGTTCAGTGTTCATTAACATTTTAGGGATCCGCTCGTTACTAACATATCCATACGAGATTTACTAACATCTTTGGAATTCCCTGTTCGATCATTTCAATAGTTATGTTATTAACTATTTTTTTGTTATTTTTTATGAAATGTTTTAATAAATAAATAAATTATTTTATCAATTAAAAATTAATATTTAATAAATTATATATTTTTGTGTGTGTAAATAAAATATAACTGAAATTTATTGATAAAAAAAAGATGTTTGTTTATCTAGTACAGGTACAGAAGAATATTTCCTTGTACCAAGAACGCATGTTTTGAAATACAAAAGACCACCAGTAACATGATACAAAAAAAAAAAATATTATATTGCTAATTATTATTTATGTTATAAACACACTTGATAAATTTTCCTATTTTCTGTATTTACGTAAACCCTTACCTGAATGCATGAATGCAAGGGTTTACATCCACTGATCTATGCAACAACAGTACATGTTTTAAATATTATATTTTAAGTCGGAATTATTATTTTTATAAAACATTTTAACATGTGGTCAAAGGTACTCTTTGATAAAAAACTCGTTAAGGTACTACATATTAATAAAATAAAAACTATGAAGTTGATAATGACATCGCTGACACTTTCTGATTTCAAAAACGAAAATGGCTAATTATCATTGCAAATGAGATAACTATTATATTATACTATTATAACTAATTGTTTGTGTAATATTCTAATTTCAATGGAAAAATCACACGATTAAAAACCTTTGATAATATAAGTTGGGTCTGCTACTTTCAAATTAAGTTTTTCTTTAACACTTTTCTGTCAAAAAATTAAATATTAATCGACTTACACCATTAGGACTCTAAACTGCTTATATATGTTTGAAATATTAAATCAAATATACACATACACATAACTGTGTATATGTGTACATAAGTTATTAGGTAACTAAATCCCCAAGAGCATCGCGCTTATGAGAAGCCTTGTATTATATACTCAAAACACTTAACTCTCTTACACCAACATTTGCTCGGCTACTAACCAATAATTATTATTGTAATAATTAATGTACATTGTTAGTAATAAACATACATAGTTATTGGTTAAATGATGTTAACGATTATTCCTCGAAAGAGGTTGATTAGCAACAAATAAGTGACAAAATGATTACATTTTTTATGATTAAGATTTGTATACATTTATGTATAGATATGCATATGGTGCTCGAATTCATTGAACGAATAGTAGATATTTTTAAAAAAAAATTATATTTTGTTAATTATAATTACATGTTAGTGCTGACTATTTTATTTTAATTCAAATTATATGATATTTTATAT
>NW_027106613.1:97988-99322 GCF_000696795.3 Halyomorpha halys
TATATTATAATTTATATACTTTACGGATATTTAGTTTAAATAATATGTAAACTAACTTTTAACTAATTAAATATTAAAATATAATTATGCTTAAAATTATCACGTAACTGAATACTGCGCTTTAATTGTGTTACACCAATCACTGTTCCACATCAATCCAAAAATATAAATTATTTACATGCGTTTGATTTAGTTTATATCTTATTTTATTTTCTCGTATATAATTACTGACATATATGCGATTATAAATTATTCTTAAAGGTGGCGAAAAAGCTGATAATACACTATTTTTAAATATAAATTTAATACCTTACTTTAATTACTTATCTATTAACTTATTTTGTAATTACTTTATTACATTTGAAAATAAAATCTCCCTAAATTATAAAAATCCTGTAATATGAAATAAAACGTATTATGTACATGTAGTTATGCGTATTACATAATACTATTACAAGATTATACCAATCACAATTTCAGATTATTATAAAAAATTAATATTTACATACTGCTCGTTTGATTTATTTTATATCTTCATTTATTTTCTAGTATATAATTACTGAGTCAGGTACCATTATAAATCATGCATAATAGTAGCGAAAAAGCTGTTAATGCATCTTTTTAAGTATTAATTTATTTCTTTATTTCATCTAAAAATAAAACCTCTCTAAATTATTAAATTGAATTATTTTATGTACATTTAGTTATGAGCATTACTTAATACTACGAAAGGATTACGTAACTCAATACAAGCTAATTACAACCCCCTCAACAGTTTTACCACTCTAGAAAATCACATATACACTCATATAATACTAATCATATACACAATAGAAAATTATTAATCATTTATATTCTGCATTTGATTTATTTATTATATTATATATAAAAACTGAGTTATATGATATTACAAATTTTGCATAATGGTGGCGGAAAGAAAAGTTACGAGTATTACATAATACTATGAAAGTATTACATAACTCAATGTAAGCTAATTACCATCCCCCAACAGTGTAACAACAACTACTGTTATTGATTAATCCAAAATCATTAATTATTCTTCTGTTCTTCAAAATCATTAATTCTTATTCTGCGTTTGATTTACTTTATATCTTCATTAATTTCCTAGTATATAATTACTAAGTTATATGATATTATAAATCATGCATAATGGAGCGAAAAAGCTAATAATATATAGTTTTTAATATAAATTTAGTTCTTTACTACTTATGCAAGATTAGCAATGCTATATCCTATTCTAAACAGAAACCAGAAACAACTGTTCTTATATTTAAAATTCTCAGGCCACTGCTGATGTACGGCTGTGAAGTCTG
>NW_027106613.1:103347-104917 GCF_000696795.3 Halyomorpha halys
TTTTCAAAATAAAGTCCTAAGAATCGCAGTTAATGCTCCTTGGTTCATAAGAAATAGCCAATTGCATCGTGAATTACAAATGGAGTCAATAGAGGATTGTATCAAAAAACGGTTCATGAAGTTCCACACCCAGTTGCCGACAGTTAAAGGAGCAGTGACCTACAACCTGGGAAACCCAACCTCAACCCGAAGACTGAAGCCCAGACTGTTGCAAGACATTCTTTTATAACTTTTTAATAAATATAAAATTAATTCATAGTCACACTACCTCTATTTACTTATTACTATTATTATTCGTTTTATTTATTCATTATTATTATTTTTTCTCTTTTCTTCTATCTTCCCTTTTTCAAATTAACTTGTTTCTTTTTACTATTAGAAGACAATTGTTTGTGTTATTTAAGTGAACCAATATCATTATTTTTTGTTATTAATTTTACATTCCACTTTTATTAAGAAGCATTATTCTTATCTATTTATTTTATTATTATTTTTTTCTTTTAATAAGAACATTTTATATAGTTAGGGGTGTCATTTGTTTGACTATACCTCCTCATAATCAACTGTTAAAAAATATATATAATATAAATTATTATTATCTGGTACGATATACGATCTGGTATAAAAATAAAATAAAATAATAAAAATAAAATAGTTCTTTACTACAACTAAAAATAAAATTTCTCTAAATTATATAAATCCTATTACTTTATATATATGTAGTTTCGAATATGACATAATGATATTAAAAGATTACATACAGTACTTTACTAATCACCATCTCAGAATAAAAAAAAAAATTAATTATTTACATGTGTTTAATTTATTTTCTTTTATATAATTACTAAGGTATATGCTATTATAAATTATGCATAATGGACCGAAAAATCTGATTATATATTTTTTAAATTTAATTTTCGTTCTCAACTATGTTTAAAAATAAAATCTTTCTAAATTATATCAATCCTATTATTTTATGTACATTTAATTATGAGTATTACATAATATTACGAAAGAATTACGTAACTCAATACAAGCTAATTACCACCCCTCAACAGTTTGGTATAACAACCACTGTTTAAAACTAAGTATCTCTAAAATACATAAATTATAATATATTAGATACATTTATGTATGAAGTGATTACATAATCCTATAACGATTACGTAATGATGTACCACGGGTAACTCAGATTAATAAAAAAAATTAATTATTTACATGTGTTTAATTTATTTTCTTGTATATAATTACTAAGTTATGTGCTATTCTAAATCATGCCTAATGGAGCGAAAACTCTGATTATATTTTTTTTTTAAATATAAATTTCGTTCTTTACTATATTTAAAAATAAAATCTTTCTAAATTATATCAATCCCATTATTTTATGTATATTTAATTATGAGTATTACATAATATTACGAAAGGATTACGTAACTCAATACAAGCTAATTCCACCCCCTCAACAGTGTCATAATAACCACTGTTGCTGATTAATCAAAAATCATTAATTATTTATATTATGCGTTTGATTTATTTTATATCTTTATTTATTATATCGTATATAAAAGCT